>NC_049901.1:29576332-29876332 GCF_001411555.2 Juglans regia | reverse complement strand
TCAAGTTATGTTCAAGTTCATATTCAAATTATGTATGTTCATGTTCATGCTATGTTTCAAGTCCATGTTATGTTCCAAGTTCAGGTTCATACTATGTTTCAAGTCCATGATATGTTTCAAGTCACGTTCATGCTAAGCTTCAGTTTCAGTTTAAGTTATGCCAGTTATGTTATGTTGTATGTCAAGTTATGCTATGATTACTTATGATTTGATTATGCATTCATGCTTTTACTGCCATGCATGCATCATTAACCTGTGTGGAAGTTTTTTGTTAACTTGCTGAGATTTGTAATCAAATCTCACTGTGGTAGTCCCAACTACCATTCCCCAGAATGGTAGATTTTGTTACAGGATCTAAAGGAGAATCGAGAATCGACCAACTGGAAATGATTGACTAAGCGATGGTGTGACGTAGATGGTAGTACAGTAGTTACCTCAGGTTACTACTTGTATTTGTGGTGTTCAATCTCCAACACTCTTTTGATCACAACCATTTTGGACTAATGTTGTGATCTCAGTTGTTTAGTACGTCATTATGTATGAAGTATGTTGTAAGTATTTGGGATATTTCAGTTTCGTGCATAGTATTGCTAAAGAAAAAAATTATCCGCTGCGAATATTGCATAATGCTAGATGCATGTTAGGAATATTGCATCTTATATGTCATGAACGGGGGCAGGTAACCTTGTGTTGCATGTCTCGACGCTTCAAATGTCCGTCCGATCCCAAGCAGAATTTGGAGGCGTCTCACACCATAACCCACGTCAAACACAAAACACCTTAAACCCGAAAAAGCCAACAAATCTCATAGCATAAACCAATCACACCGACAACTCCATCATCTAATCCAACCGACCCCCTTACTCCTCGGACTCAGTTTGGCACAACCAACCAATTCACAGTAAATCTGAGTTAGCGCGTAAATACATTTAAATCTCAAAAGTTCTTTGAGAAAATACTTACAATGCTATAATATAATTTTTGAAAGATCACGGAGGTGTTAGAAGCGGCAACGCAGCAACAAAACAGTGCCAAATGCACTGTGGCCGTGGGTCTCCAAAACCCACTTTTGAATGGGGACAAACTAAGACCTGAGATTGCTAGGGTAGGGCTTAGGGTTTCAGTGAAACTAGTGGTGGTGGTGGTTGGCCGTGTATGGTGGCTTAGAGGGTGGTTGAAGTGCAAAAATGCCCAAATCGAAAATGGAGTTGATGGGACTTCACCGGTGGCGGATCGAAGCTGGGTTTGGGTGCATTAGATGAAGAGGTGAAGAAATGGTGGCCGGAGGTGGCGCGACAGCGGCGCGAGTGCACAAGAGGTGTCGCGGCTTGGTGTTGCGCGTGGGGACAAACGGCGGCGTAAGAGGAGCTGAGATTGGAGGGGTGGTGTCAATGGCTAGTGGGAAAACTGATGGGAGGGACAGTGTTGTGCACGGCGGGGCGCGGCGGTGGCTGGGTGGAGAAGGAGAAGCGCACGGGGAGAGAGAGGGAGAGTGGCGTCGCGTGGGAGAGAAGGCAGAGGAAGAAAAGAGAAAAGAAGAAAAAGAAAGAGGAAAAAGAGAAAAGGGAAAAAGAAAAGAGGAAAAGAAAAAAAGAAAGAAAAAAGAAATGAGGTCCAATCCTCACATCTTGGGTCACAAAAAAAATGATCCAACAAAAAAGATTTTAAAACAGCAAGTCGATTAAAATAATTTAAACGTAATGATGAAATGAAAATAAAAATAATTAAATCCAACAATAAACTAATTTAATTTGAAAAGAAATTTAAATGCATAACAATAATTAATTATAAGAAAGCACTTCAAAATAATTTTCACAAAATTAAAATCATAAAAATAAACCCACTAAAATTTCAACCAATTTTAAAATAAGAGAATAAATTTTAAATTAATAAAAATAATCATTCATTAAAAATACACTAAAATACGAGGTGTTACAGCGAGAATAAACTCACTTGTTCAAAGTGATGCCAGATCAGCAGGAGGGAGCCGATAGTTCGGTGACAGAAGACACTCATGAGGTGTGATGGTGTTCAGCGACGATGGGTCGGCGACGGGAATGCGGGGGAGATGCACCCACAAGGTATTTTGCCTCTCTTGCTCGTCTTCTCTGCCCGATTTGATAACATTCAGCGACTTTTTTGTTTTTTATTTTTTTAATTTAATATTATGTGAGGTGGCATGCCACGTCAGGTGGTCATCTATGGCGGTACTGTGCAAGTGGCGTAGTAAGACCGCTCCCCTCGTCATATTCGGTGTCAAAGAAAAAGAAAGAAAAAAGAAGAAGAGAAAAAGACATCTGATAGCCTCTCTCTCTCTCTCTTTGAGATCTAGTGGATAGGCACTAGAACAGAGAAGTGAACATATTCACCAGGTAAATATTCATTGTAATTGTATTTCCTTTTTTGCAAACTTTTTATTTAAAAATATTGTTTGCAATTTGTTTTCGGAGTTTACTCGTGGGGCAATGTTACGATGGCTTATTGTGGCTTTCACTTATTTATCCAACTATTTGTAATTCCATCATATCCATGTAATCCTAGTTATGTCAAGAAGTTTATGCCACTAATAATGTTAATGCGATGGGATTTTGTGAATTCACAGGGAGGGGTGGTGTCTATGTAAGTAACCAAATACCAAAGATTTCTTTTGGGAGTAACTAAATACCGAGGATTTCTTTTGGGAGCAGTAACACCCCTTCCTGTAGATCAGGAATATTATGTACATTCATAACATAATGTCGGGTAAAGAGATTCAATCTCATAAAAACACACTAAGTCTTTGAAAATTTATTCTACTCCTGGCACTCCAACTCTCTATCCATAAAATCTTCATCTGGAACATTAAAACATAAAACGGAGAAACAAAAAAATGAGTCGAATCAAACATTAGGCAATACACATAACGTATAGATCATTCATCAGTAACATAAGTAAAATCAAACATAATTATGACAATATATATAACATGGATGCATGGATGCATGAATGACTGACTTCATGCATTTTCTATCATTCGTACATAACTTACTCATCTTGTATTTCACTTATTTAGTGGTCATTATAACATATGTGCATTAGTCCAATTGTAGTTGACTGCATAAATCATGTGGTGAACCATATTTGGGTCCATGGCATCATATAACATATCATAACATGTAGTGAAACACGCTTAGGTTCGTGCTATCACATGGCATAGGTGTGATTTTCATAATATATCATCCATTCTAACAACAATCCATATCAGCATAGCATACATAGTCTCGTTCACAAGCATATCATCGTAATTTATCGAGGTTCATGAAAATGGGCTAACCTTGAATTGGCTCATAGCGTAGCATAGGTAAATAGGACTATTCATTCGGGCCGGGCTTTTTCCTAACCCGGTCTGAAACTTGGGAAACCAAATTCTGGCCCGAAACAAACCCGGGCAGGAACCTGGGTTGCAAAACCCACCCTAGCCTCCATCATCGTGACCTCGTGACCCCATCATCATGGCCAAATCTCTGTTGCCGAATCACCATCATCTCTGTCATCCTCATAAACACTATACCTTTCCCTCTAAGGTGTTGTTCAGGTACTCTCTCTCTCTCTCTCTTCCTGTAACTATGTTTTTGTGCGTAAGGAATGGATCGGATAATCAATTGGTTGATAATAGTTTGGGTTGTTTATGGATTATGTATTTGGTATCGACTTGTTTATGGATTCGTTGATTCTCTATTTTGCCTTTTTTAATGAATCTGTTTGGTTGTTAGGAAAATGTTGAAGGAAAAAAGCTCAAGTTGATTGTAGGGTTCTCTTTAGCAGATCTAGGTTGGGTAGGTCTTAATCTGTTCTTTGACGATGGTATTAGAAACCGTAGATTTGCACACAATCTTTTGCTTTAGATGGTTACATATTGAACCTTTCGATCTAAAGTTTGAATACCTATGAAAACAATATTAAAGAAAGAGATAAGACTTGATTCCAGTATCTCTACAAAATGGAAAACAAATTTTAAAAGCACAGAAAATAAGAGGAATTATGGACGAAAGTGTCTTATATGAGGTTTAATTAACCCAAATATATTTTTTTTCTCTTTTTTTTTTCAAATCTTTTTACAGAAAGTTTAGCATCTCTTAACCTTCCTTGTTATGTGGAAATTGATCAGGCTTCAACTTTGAAAATGACGAAGATGTAAAGGAAATATAGCAGGTTTTGAAAAGAAAGAAAGAATTGCTTGTTTGTAGTTTGTCATGCTACAAAACTAAAAACGAGTTTTGAAAAAATCATCATTGTAATTAAACTCAATCCATCTTAATAAAAGTAGATATGGGCATTGCTTCCTCAATTTCAAAAATACTTTTAACCACAAAAAAATTTCATCGACTTGATATGATAAAAGTAGATATAAAGTCCGCTATGTACTACGTCATGTAGTAAATTTATTTTGAAATCTTTTGAGGTAGCATTTCTCTATTTTTAAGTTGGAATCATAAGCTAGCTTGTGAGTGGTAGCACTGCAGGAATTGAGCATAGGATCTGTTAGAATGCACAGCGGAAAAAGTACCTCAAGCTCAGCTTAAAGAATTGCTCCACAAGTTTTTCCAGATTGATAAACTCCAAACGTTTCCTCTTAGTGGTGAAAGTGTACTACGTAGTATAGAACTAGAGTAACACTTAATCAATCCACAGTCTAAGTATTTTATCAAGAGAGAACAAAAAGAGAGAGTCTTTTTCTATTTTTCAGATAGTGCCAAAAACACAATTGAGGAGGACTATATATAGTCCTCCTATGCACGGCTGGCCTTAAAGGCCAGCCTTCAATTTCAATGTGTAACGGCAGTAACGCATGGCTTTAAGCCATGCGTTATTTGTGGCTTTAAGCCATGCGTTACAAGCAAATAACGCATGGCTTAAAGCCTTGCGCTATACTGCAGGAGGGGGTCAGCCCCATGTGGGCGCCCCTCCATCTAATAGGATCTGAATTGAGGCTTTCATATATAACTTGTGAATCCTCTAAATATTTTTTACCAATGAAACATTCACATAAGTTAAGATTATTTATTTGTTGTGTTTGATTTTTTATTCTATTGTGTTTAATTACTTAATAACAGATGGAAGAAGATTCTGTGAGTTGTAATGTCGGTACAATCCCCAGAGGGTTGATGGTGACTTCTCTTCTATTCCAGTGGATATAGAGAAGCATGAGAGTCTTCCAACATCTTCATCCACATATACACAACACCCTATTCATTCCATCCCACATTTACCCAAGAAATCCAAAAAAAATACCTAGTAATCAATCGATGGTTTGTGAATACTTTACTAAAGTTCAACCTATTGACCACAATAACCCAAAAGGTCATTACAACTATTGCGCTAAGTTATACAGTTGACACTACAAGAATGACATTTCATCTATGATATATCACCTCCAGAATGCATGTGAGACTTCCCCTCTTCGAGTTAAAGGAGTTGAAAATAGTCAATCCTCTAGTGTTAAGAGGGATGTAGAGGGAAGAGTGTGCAGCCCACGAGGTCTAGTGAAGTATGATATAGAAAAACTTAGAATGTCAATTGTTAAGTTTTTTATTAGGTGTGAATTGTCTTTTAGGCTAGTGGAGCATGAAGGGTTTGTTGAGTTCGTGAAGTTTTTTTTTTTTTTTTTTTTGTCTTATGATTGCTCTACATCTATTGTAATGGTGTTTATGTTAGATAGATTCTCCCATCTCTTACTGTGTATAGTAGCACTTGTAGTCTTCAATCTAAATTTAATGTAATCCTTGATTTAACAAGACTTTTCTTCTTACATTTTTTTAACACAAAATCCATTAATCATTAGATAATTTGCCCTTTTATGTGGTTAAGGGAATTAATTAGTTACATGCAGCATACTTTATAGTTGCATACAGCATGGTCACGTTTCTGACCATTCTAATTAATTAATAAGTTCATATTAATACTTTATAGTAAATATTTACTTTCTTATGTTACATGATTTGTAGCAGCTAGGGGTGTAAATCGGTCTAGTCCAGTCCAGGGGGTGATGGACCGAAAGCTATCGGTCTGGTCCGGTCCGATTGGTCCGTTCGATCCGGCCTAATTATTTTTTTAATTTTTTTTCTTCTCTCTTTTATATAAATTAATAAAAAAATTTATTTAAAATACCAAATTAAAATTAAATGAATTATTAATGTGGATTATGCAACTAACTCAATAAAAAATTATTTTATATGGTCAATGATAATAAATTAGATAAAAATTACATTCATAACTTATATAATTACTATATAATTATTTATTTGATATTATCAATTTGTTAATTGATAGAATATTAATTTGTTAATAACATATTTAAAATTTTATATTTTTAATGGTAATAAATTTTATATTTTTAATGGTGACAGGTTAGATGAAAATTACATAATTAATTATACAATTATTATATAAAATATATATTTTTTAAATTTGGTCGGTCCGGTCCGGTGTGGGAAACCCTTGGACTTGGACCGGACCGAAAAATTTTGTTCCTTTTACGAGACTGAGACAGACTGGTTTTGGTCTCGAGTCGGTCCGATCTGAACCAAACCAACGGGTTAGGTCAGTTTCTTTGTTCAGACCAACCAACTTTCACCCCTAGCAACAGCTTAGGAGAAAATATTTGAAGCACGCTAAGTTAACATAAGACCAAGTTTTGGAAAAAATGGAACAGACGGCAGTAAGAAGGAACAAAGAGTATGAAAAAATAGAAGACCAAGCTTTGTAGTTTATTGTTGTGTATTGGAGTTTGATTAAAGCAATGTATGTGTTTTGTAATATCCTTAGAAAATTAATTCAAACAATGTAATATGTAGTAGATTGCATTGTGTATGTTGCATGCATTTTGATTTTATTTTATTTTATAAAATCATTCTAATGCTACATCAATATCATATAAACAATGTAGGCTTTTCTGTTAAAAAAGAAAAAGAAAAAAAAGAGAGAGAGAAATGAGTTCAACCTGGAACCTGGAATGTGGGTTTTAAAAAGCCTAGATTCATCCGGGTTCTGGCCCAAGTTTGAAACCCGGGTTTCGGTCTGAGTATATCCGGATTCCCAAGTCGAAATCCGGATGAACAGTCCCATAGGTAAACATCACAATTTTCATACAAAAACAGAATATTTACAGCACACATAAAGTTATGATCATGCTACTTACCCCTTAGCGTTGTTTCTTGGATCCTACTTCGTAGCTTGTTACCTATACTAGGTACTAGGCATTACTAAATTTCTAAAAGAATGTGTCGTAGCATTCTACTCAATTAAATACATATCATCAACTTTAATCTAACAAAATATTCAGCTATATTCGAAATTCAATAAATACAAATATCATACAATTATTTAAATGGTAATACCATATTTAATCTTTCAAATATACTTAGTATTGTAAATTAGGCTTTATACAGATCTATTAGACAAGCTGTGAAAATCTCAATTTATAACATAGTTTTAATCATGTTCAAAACGCGTAAGAAAATAAAATCTGAACCCTTATAAAATATTGCTGTAAATTGATTTGTAAAAATATTAATACTTAATAACATAACTTAACTCCTAAGCATTGTTTGAAAAATAAGGTTTTTGAGCTAATATTTGTCCAAGTAAAATTAAGCTCATGTAAAACAATATTAAAGGGCTTTTCTATAAAAACAACCAGCCTAATTTAAACATAAGCCCACGTGAAGTCAAGCCACATAAAATATTATAATAATTTCTGAAAGACAATAAAAAAACAATAAGAGATTAAACCCAACATGAGAATTACATTAGCCAAAGTCCAATATATATACATCTTGCTATGACTTGCAAATGAGGACCGAAGTGTAAATTATGGAGGAGGAGTTGTCAAAGCAATGGGAGAGGCTATGTCTCACAGAGGAAGAAAAGGAGGGGGTGGCACTAAAACACCATCCATCAATGAATACTATGAACCTGAACCACTTATGTTTATTGGTTATGATCGTGGCTGAAAAACTATTAATAGGGAAGCATTCAAGAGTACCATGTCAAAAGTTTGGAAGTGTGAAAGCTGGCTACAATTCTCAGAAGTTGGAGCTAATAAGTTCCTGATTGAGTTCCATAGCAAAATGGATATGGATAGGGTGATCAATGGTAGGCCGTGGTCATTTGATAGATGGCTCCTATGCATTCAGACTTTCAATGGCTCCATGTCTATTAATGAAGTTTAGTTCAACAAAGAGGAGTTTTGGATCCAAGCTTACAACCTGCCTTTTGACTGTATGAATCAAGACGTTGGTTACCAGATTGGAAATAGTTTGGGAAGGGTTATTAAAGTTCATGTAGATGAAAGAGGCATTGGATGGGGAAAGTTTCTAAGAATAAGGGTTGAACTTGATATAACCAAAGCTCTATTAAGGGGTATGTTCATCATAGTGGGGGGTAAGAAAACATGGGTGTATTTCAAGTATGAGAGGATGCCCTTTCTCTGCTTCAAATGTGGAATCATCAAACACTCGTATAATTCGTGCTCAAATGGTAGGGGTGGGGATGGGCAGGCCCAATATGGGGCTTGGTTAAGAGCTCCTATAGTAAGGGAGAGTGAGTTGCAATACAAAAGATATGGTGAAAGTGCTGCTCAGGCTTCTCAGCTTGATTCACAGCCATGGAGGGAGAGAGGGGAGGTCAGGGATGAAGATATAATTGGCAAAGCAGATTTCAAGGAGTGGTGTCAGATGCCTACTAAGGAAACTGATATTCTAGAGGAAAAAGGTGTTAGCAGGGGAAAGGGGCAGGTCCTAGGGGATATGTTAAAGTCAAAACCAAAGCTAGAAGAGGGAAGTATGGGAAAATTGAAAAAGACAGCTAATGTACCTTCAAAGGGTACTAAAACCTCGACTGATCTACTGAACCAGATTCATGAATTTGACTAGCTTTTCTCCAACCAAGTAAAAGTGCTTGAATAGGCCAAGAAAACTGCCAGCTGGAAGAGGAGGGCACGAGACATCTGCCTAGAGAGGTGTTCCTTGGGTGTGGGGGCTAGCTCAGGCTTACATACAGGTAACAAGAGAGATAGAAGGCATTTGTTGGCTAATGAGGGCTAGAACACAACAAAGAAAATCAAAGTTGAGGAAGATGACAACTTTGTTTCCTCTCATTTTGATATGGTGGAGGCTGTGGAACAGCCCCACCTCCACAGCCTCCACCAAGACAAATGAGTTGTCTCAGTTGGAACTGTCGGTGGCTTGGGAACCCCCAGATAGTTCATGATTTGCCCCAACTGGTGCTTAAAAAGTCTCCATCCTTTGTTTTCCTAATGGAAACAAAGTGTAAGCGAACCAAAATTGAAAGCCTAAAAAAACGCTTAAACTTAGATAATAGTTTTGTCATTGATTGTAAAGGACTAAGTGGTGGGCTTGCCTTCCTATGGAAAGAAGACATGGAAGCTGTAGTGCACACATACACTCAATACCACATTTCTCTAATGGTGAAGGGGGTTGAGGAGGGCAAGGAGTGGCTGCTGACTGGGTTCTATGGAAATCCCATTACCACAAAAAGGAAGGAAAGTTGGCAACTCCTTCAAGCTATTAAACCAGAAATTACCAAAGGGTGGGTGTGTGTTGGTGATTTTAATGAGATACTTAACTATGGAGAGAAATGGGGAGGGGCCTTGAGACCAAGTACTCAGATTGAGGCTTTTAGAGCTGCTGTTGAGGCTTGTGAACTTTGTGACATGGGTTCTATAGGCAACAAATTCACTTGGACTAATGGAAGATATAGGGGAGCTTTTACCAAAGAAAGGTTGGACAGAGCCTTTTGTAATGCCACTTGGGCTGAGTCCTTCCCTAACACAAGAGTATTTACTCTCTTAGCCTTGAGCTCAGACCACTGCCCTCTGCTGGTCACCATTGAGGGGAGTCAGCCTTATAGGAACAGGAAGGACAAGCCTTTTAGATTTGAAGCAAACTGGGCTCTAAGGGAGGATTATCAAAACCTGGTGGAGGAAGCCTGGCTGAACCAAAAAGAGTCTGAGAATAAACTGCATGCTATTAATGAAGGCCTTAACCAGTGCAAACAGAAGCTCTTGTAGTGGAATAATCAAATGTGGGGCAATTCCAAACAATAGATGTCAGAGAATATGGCTCTATTGACTAAACTTCAAAAAGAGAACAAAGGCCACCTTAATGAACAAATCAAGCAGGTTCAGAGGGCTATAAACAGACAATTAGAGGAAGACAATCTCAGATGGTAGCAGAGAGCTAAGCAGAGGTGGCTGAAAGAGGGTGATAGAAACACCAAGTTTTTTCACCAATGTGCTTCCCTAAGAAGAAAAAACAACATGATCAAGAAGCTGGTGGATGGTGATGGGCAGGAAGTGCATTCCAAAGAGGGTATTACTTCTCTCTTCCAAGGTTATTATAAATAACTATTCTCCACCTCCTCACCAGAAAACATCTTTGCATGTTTGGAATCTATGGAGCCTCGAGTTACAAAAGAAATGAATGCCATTCTCATAAGACTCTACACCCAACAAGAGATTGAAGAGGCTCTCTTTCAAATGGAGGGCCTTAGCTCCCTTGGCCCAGATGGCTTCCTTGCTGCCTTTTATCAGAAACAATGACCCCTCATTGGTAAATAGGTCTGTGAAGCTATCTTGCAGGTGCTGAATTCAAATGGTAACCTTTCTACTGTAAATAACACTTTCATTTCCTTAATTCCCAAGAAAAAGAACCCCACTAAAGTTACAGAATTCAGACCCATATCCTTGTGTAATGTTATGTATAAGCTCATTTCTAAAGTAGTAGCTAACAGACTTAAGTCTGTCTTGCCTCTCATCATATCTAGCTCTCAGTATGCTTTTGTCCCTAATAGACTCATTTATGACAATGTGATAGTGGCCTTTGAAGCCTTGCATACGATGAAGTCTAAAATGACAGGCAAAGAGGGTTACATGGCACTGAAACTAGACATGAGAGCAAGGCATACGACAGGCTAGAGTGGAGCTTTATAAGAGCTGTGCTGTTCGAATGGGTTTTTGTAATCAATGGATAGAATTGGTGATGAAATGCATTGAGACAGTATCATATACTCTTCTAGTTAATGGAATTCCTCAAGACCCCTTTCATCCAACTAGAGGCATAAGACAAGGTGATCCCTTTTCACCTCGTCTTTTTATCATATGTGCTGAGGCCTTTAGTTGCCTTCTTATTAAAGTTGAAGGGAAGGGATTGATCCATGGGGTTCCTATTGCAAAAGGCTAGATCAGAATATCCCACCTCTTTTTTGCTGATGATTACCTCCTTTTTTGTAAGGCTAATGCCATTGAATGGGGCAGACTTTTTAAATTATTGAGAATTTATGAATTAGCCTCGGGTTAAAGGCTTAATTTGGAGAAAACTTCCATCATTTTTAGTAAGAATACAACAAGGGTCACACATCAATATATCTTATCTATTGTGGGGGTGAGACATGGCATGTCTTATGAGAAATATTTGGGTTTGCACTCAGTGGTTGGAAGGCTCAAATGCAAGACTTTTAAAGGTATCTTGGACAATATTAGATAAAAAATTAGTAATCACAGAGTAAAATTAATGTCTCAAGCTGGGAAGGAGGTCTTCATTAAAGTTGTGCTCCAAGCCCTACTACACAATGTCTGTTTTCAAACTTCCCAAATCTCTGCTCAAAGACATCAATAGTGTCATCAACAGCTTTTGGTGGGGTCAGTAAAGCAATGAACACATAATCCATTGGATTTCATGGGATAAGTTGGGAAAAGCCAAATTTGAAGGGGGGATGGGCTTTAGAGATCTTGAGGCTTTCAACAAAGCAATGCTGGCCAAACAATGTTGGAGGCTCATCCAACATCCATATTCTCTGGCTGCTCAGGTGATGAAGGCAAAGTATTACCCAAGTTCCTCCTTTCAAGAAGTTAAACTAGGCTCAAAACCTTCTTATGTCTAGAGAAGTTTCCTTGCAACTAGACCTTTGGTTCAGGCAAGTTCTTATTCGAGGATAGGAAATGGGAGTCAAGTGCAGATCTGGAAGGATAAATGGATACGCTATCCAAATCTTAGTAGGGTCCAAAGTAATGTTAGTGTGTTGGGGAATAATGCAACAGTTTCTAGTTTAATTGATCCTATCACTAAGCAGTGGGAAAGTGCCCTGGTGCAATAGATTTTTAATCCTAGAGAAGCTGAAATCATAATTAAAACTCCCATAAGCTCACTCAACAGTAGAGACAGACTCGTTTGGCAAGGCACAAAGGATGGTGACTTTTCAGTAAGAAGTGCCTACCACAAGGAACTAGAGAGAAGTCTCCATGCCTCAAGTCAAGCTTTAAGCAGTTTTTCTTTCAAAGCAGTTTGGCAGCAGCTATGGTAGTTAAAAGTGCAGCATGGAGATAAAGTTTTCCTTTGGAGATCCTGCCTAAAGGCCCTTCCAACCTAATCAAATCTCTTTAAGAAGTGAATAGTTGAAAACCCCATTTGCCCCATCTGCAACCTAGAGGAAGAAGACTCAGTTTATGCTATATGGAGGTGTGAATCAGCTAGGGATGTTTGGAGCCAGTGTTCAAAAAGATTACAGAAATGCCACCTCCCATACATGTCTATGCTCCAACTACTTGAAGTCTTATTTCAGACCATGGATAGCCAATTCATTCAAGAGTTTGTTGTGGTGGCCAGGAAGAGATGGTGGAGAAGGAACAACCTTCTTTTTAAAGGTTCTTATGCTCACCCGAATGCTGTTGTGAAGGAAGCAAGAGGTATCTTGGATATGCTAAATGAGGAGGATTCCAGCCAAGATCGTGGGTAGGCTTGTATCTCAGCTGAGGATGGGCAGGCTCCTCCATCAAATTGGCTCAAGATGAATTGGGACAGTACAGTAGACAAGGCAAAAGGAGTAAATGGAGTGGGAGTAGCAGTTAGGGACAACTCTGGTCAAACCATTGCTACCATGAGGACCAAAAAACATCTCTTCCTTGATCCATTACTAGCAGAGGCATTTGGAGCCCTTAAAATAGTACAATTTGGTATGGAGCTTGGTCTTTCTCAAGTGATTATTGAAGGAGACTCTCTACAAGTCATCAATGCTCTTAGAAGGGATAAAGAAGGTTGCTATAGTACAAGTATGTTTATATATGAGGCAAAACAGCTTCTAAAAGATTTTGCCAAATAGGAAGTTTCTCATATTAGGAGAAATGACAATACTATTATTAGCAAAAATTATTCTTTCCATCTATGATCATATTGTAAGGTTGGGGTTCTGCCTCCTTGTACCTCTTTGGTCTAATAGAATGGAATTGAGTTACTAAAAGAAAGAAAAAAAAAAAAAAGTGTAAATTAGGCTTACAAGTGTCCAAGGCTTTCAAAGGTCATGGAAGGGTGTTTTTGTAATAACAAAAAACAAGTATGCACTTTTTAGGAAAACTAAAAACAAAATAATAACCGTTTGTTTTTAGAGATAAAATGAGATGAGATGAAATTAAAATTAAAAAATTAAATAAAATATTGTTAGAATATATTTTTTAATATTATTCTTATTTTAGGATTTAAAAAAGTTGAATTGTTTATTTTATTTTATGTGAAAATTTAAAAAAGTTGTAATGATAAGGTGAGATGAGATGAGATGTTTTTAGAAAACAAACAAGGCTTTTACGAAGCATAGAGGCTTACGAGGGGAGCATCGTGCACAGGGAAGGATTCAACTCACTGGGAGAGATCGGTAGTGTCCCGACGTTCCCTGTGGTCGAGCTAAACACACGGGGGCTGTTTGGTTATTGACAGTGGAGAGAGAGCAACGGAGAGAGGTTTAGGGGTCGACGCACGTCGTGGAGGAAGGAGGGATCACCGTCGGCGTGCTCTGTGGTGGTTTCCGGCGAGGTAGGTGCTTGGTTGCTGTGTAGCTCTGGTTTAAGATGTAGGAGAAAATTTGATTTCCCGCGGGGAGGTTCCTGGAGGGACTGTTGTGGGGAAAAGAGGATTTATACTAGGGTTTTGCTTGTGTGAATTGATTACCAATGAGGAAGGTTTTCAACTAGGAAATTAACACTGAGAGGTATACGGGTTTGAAGAGGGCGGAAGAATCTCACTAAAATAAAATCACTATCTCAAAACAGATCTTATAAAAAATTACTAAAAATACTAATAATAATAATAATAATAATAATAATAATAATAATAATGAGTTTCAGATTGTCTACTAGGTTGTTGGATATATGTATTGCTTGATTTTGTAAAACTAAGCAACTGGAAAGAACTAAGGTGGTTATAATTGCCGGTATAAGATTAGGACTACTTCCGGATGTGGTATCTTACAATACACTGATTAATGCATATTGTAGAATTTTCAGCATTAATGCAGCTTATTCAATTCTTCATAGAATGAAAGAACCTGGGATAAGTCCAGATGTTATTACATTCAATTGTTTGCTAGTTGATTTATTCGTTATCAATTATATAATATGTAATTAATGGAATATATCTTACACATGGTATTTGTGATTGCAGGTCTCGTTGCTAGTTACTTGGGGGGTGAAGCAAATAATGAGTTTCAGATTGTCTACTAGGTTGTTGAATATATGCATAGCTTCATTTTGTAAAACTAAGCAACTGGAAAGAGCTGAGGTGGTTATAATTGATGGTATAAGATTAGGGGTACTTCCGGATGTGGTAACTTACAATACACTGATTGATGCATATTGTAGAATTATCAGCCTTGATGCAGCTTATTCAATTCTTCATAGAATGAGAGAAGCTGGGATAAGTCCAGATGTTATTACATACAATTGTTTGCTAGCTGGTGCTTCCAGGAAGTGCTTGTTACCACGATCCTTGGATATATTTGAAGAAATGCTTCGAGTGGGTATACCTCCTGATGTATGGAGTTACAACACTTTGATGCATTGCTTCTTTAAATCAGGAAAACCGGATGAAGCTTATAGGGTTTTCCGAGATATTATACTTAGCAATCGTTCTCCCTGTCCTGCTACATTTAATATTATGATCAACGGTCTTTGTAAAAATGGTTACACAGATAATGCCCTTGGATTATTTAGGAATTTACAGCGTCATAAGTTTGTTCCCCATTTAGTGACTTATAATATTCTAATTGATGGGCTTTGCAAGGCAGGCAGATTAGGGGCAGCAAGGAGGATCCTCAAGGAGCTGGGGGACTCGGGTCATCAACCAAATGCCATAACCTACACTACAGTTATGAAATGCTGCTTTAAATCTAGGCAGTTTGAACAAGGGCTTGAGATCTTATCAGAGATGAAGAATAAAGGCTACACATTTGATGGCTTTGCATACTGCACTGTCATCAGTGCGTTAGTTAAGAATGGTAAGATAAAAGATGCAAATGATTACATGGAGCAGATGGTCAAGAATGGCATTGAGCTTGATTTAGTGTCTTATAACACCCTAATTAATCTGTATTGTAAAGGAGGTAAGTTGGAAGAAGCCTTTAAGTTGGTAGATGAGATAGAGAAAGGAGGTTTGGATTGTGACAAGTACACCCACACAATTATAATTGATGGATTGTGCAAGGCTGGCAATATTGAAGGGGCTCAACGACATTTGAGTTATATCAATACTTTGGGCTGTGATTCAAACTTGGTTGCATGTAATTGTATGATTGATGGGTTGTGTAAAGCTGGTCTTGTTGATGGTGCGATGAAAATGTTTGAATCTATGGAGATTAGGGATTCTTTTACGTACACCTCAGTGGTGCACAATCTTTGTAAGGCAGGGAGGTTCCGTTGTGCATCCAAGCTTTTGCTGACTTGCATAAAAGGCGGCATGAAAATTCTCAAGTCTACCCAACGTGCTGTCCTTGATGGTCTTTGTTATTCAGGGTTTACAAGTGAAGCCAGGAAGCTTCGCTCAAAACTTCAATTGGCTCGTCTATTTCATTAATGTTTTTTTTTTTTTCAAAAAATTCAGCTTGGTGACTACATCAATCATTTGTTTTTAAAATTTCAATCTGCTTGTCTGTTACATTAATGATTTGCATTTGGCTTTTCAAGTGCTATCCTATTTGGATCAAGATCTTAGCAAGCACATTCGGTGCCATTGTGATAACTATCAGGTGTTCTGGAGTAATAGGGCTTTTAACCAGAAACAGATTAGTATGCTGAATCATGAAGCAAGTGGGAGGAAGATTCTGCTAGAAAGACTTTTGGGATATCCAATTAATACTGGGCAGTGGGCACATCTGGGATGATTATTATAAGGGCAACTGTTGGTCGTTGCTGTTGCTTAGAGTTGATGGACTCTCAGGTGGGTCTATTTTCTTTTTCATTGATGGCTGGTAGACTTGACATAAAATTGTGAATCCATTGAGATCTTCCTTGATGGAACAGTTGTATTACTCATTTTTATTTTTCTTTTCTGTGAAACCACCTCTGTTTCATTCTTAATAATGCAGAGAATTTACTTATAAACTTTGGGTTATATCTGACAGGAAGATCGTTGGCATCATTTGTGGTCAGTCTGGATGAACCTTAGGTTCTCCATGTTCTCCACTCTAATGCCTTCATTGAGAAACGTTTGACAGAGGAAAATTTTCCTTGGAAGTAAATTACTAGACAATTTTTCTGATTTGCTTAGCACATAAGTATAATGTCTGATTAATCGGGATTGCTTGACAATTTGAACACTTGGGTGATTTCTGTGTTTATATTCTTGGAGTTGGCATGTGCTCTATAAAAAAATCTGCAATAAAATATTGTATTCTACTGGTCTTAGCTTTTCTTCCCCCAAGAGATGGAAAAGCAATCCAGTTGTTAGTCTTTTTCTTGGGTTCTCTATAAATGAACGCTGATCAATACATTTGATAGGCTAATGCAAATTGTTCTTTACAAGTTGAATGACCCACCAGTTGTCAGCTCAATTACTGTTTTCTATTTATTCAGGCAGCTCTCACATTTTCCTTCATATATGGTGTTTTAAGGATTCTCATGTCAAGAAAATTGTACTGATGGCCTTATTTATCATATATGTTTGTAATTTCGAGCCTTTAACTCGTTTCTCTTTTTTAACTGTGTGAAGAAACTTCTCTGCTAGTGGGAAACTTTAGCATACTACATATAATCTACAGTTCATCCTGGCTGCTTCTCTTACCTTTGTCAGTGAAGGAAGGAAACTTGATTTTTCCTCCCCCAACTATTACAGGATTCTTAATTTTAATTTCTTCCTACTCTGATCTACAGAATCCTTTGGGTGATAAGTTGTTGGCCACCCCGTATACTTACAATCCCATTTGACTTGATCAAATGCTTCTGCAAGAACCAGAGCAAAAACAACGTCTAACATGCATTGGGATTGATGATCTGTTCTCAGGTAGGTAAGAACTTGGCTTTTACGGTCTACTGGTTAAGTTTAAAGGTCCATTATGTAGTTGTGCAAGGACTCGAGAAACATAATTCTTTACATAAACCTTGTTCATTTCTGTGAGATTTGTCCCTCGATCAGAGCCATGCAAATCCACTATGAACTGAAGCTCTTGAGCAAGCTTGTTTTGATGCCAGATTACTTTGTTTTTATGCTCAAATTCCCTTGATCAGAGCTTTGTTACTTTGTTTCTCAGGCAGCCGTAAGGCGGCCAACAGCCACCATCAGCAGGCAAATTGACCAAGGTCTCTCAATGGTTATCTGTGGGCAAAATATTCTATGATAAAACCAAGATTCGAATTGCTTTGATTTAGGGTTGATGAAGTTCAAAAGGCGTTGAGTTGGGAATACAGACATGATGAAGTTCATAGAATGGAGAATAACTCGGGGTTGACATCGATTTTAGATTTGGTTCTGATGTAACTTGCGTCAAGCCATTTCATGGAAGGCCAGGAAAAGAAAAAGATTTCAGTATTATTTAAAATTTTGTTGACTTGCAGTTGAAAATAATTTTAGTGAGCAGGCCAATTTCCTATGTTAACACTCCAGTGGAATTCTTTATGATGAAATGCATTACAATTGTATTTAATAATTCTGTTCGTTAATGAAACGAATTTTTGTTTTTGTAACCTGATTAACTCGTTTGGAACTGACGGGAACTCAAGTTTAATTCATCCACAGTCTGATTGATGTGTGAATGAAATAGGATACTTTTTATCCAAGTTGTCGGGTATCTATATACCACCACGGTGAGAAATTGCGGGGGAATCGGCTGCCATGTCAGCTAATATATTATTAAAAAAAAAATAGATGAAAGGAAATCAGAGAACATGATGAAGAAGACAGGAACCGATGAAATCCTCAGGAGATCGCTTTGCATATGAGAAAAAGTTCAGAAGATTTTCTTCAGTTTACCCCGCTTCACTATATAAATAAATTCATCAAGACTATTATTAATCAGATATTCTTTAAAGAAATCTGTAATAAATAAAAGAACTAGCCCTTTGGCCACAAGGTTATCCTTAAGCAGTGGCTGGAACATAAGTCTCTTGTGGAAGACCATATAGATTTTGAGAGAAAGCAAATGCTGTGAAAATTGCTAGCTTCTTCGTCTCATTCTCCTTAAAAGCTCTAAGGATTGCAGGAATCTTCGAATGAAATTTTCAAGATTTTTTCTATGAGAAATGGCCTCCGCCTTAAAATTTTTTGTATGTAGATTACAAAAGGTAAATAGTTTCATGTTTAGCGTCACAGTTTATTTTAAGAAGATTTTTCCTTTTGGTTTTTTACTCTTTTTATCTGTCCAACGAAAATAAATCTCGACTGCAAAACTAGAAGCTCGTTTCACGTTGTTGCCACTCAACTCAGCACATTCCCCTTTCCCTCTCCCTCTCCTGTGTTTGGATATGTGAGATTCAAAATTGGAATCGAAGGCATTCTTGCCGGTTTTTCGAAACTGCTTTCTTTTTGGATTCTGAGATATTTCCCGATTCGATTCTTTGAAATTTGTATTTTTTTAGGAGTTTTGGAAGGTAGATTTCTTATGGTGCTTGGGGAAGATGAATAAACTTTTGTGCTTGGGGAGCATTTTTGTTTAAAAGTTAGAAATGAGAATATTGTTAAGAAGAAGATGAAGGAACGTTGAGCTGTTTTAGAAAAAAATGAAACAGTACCATTGTATTTAGCCACATGGGACACAGTTATCCAGCGGTTTCTCCAGCCGGTTACATCTAACATTTTTCTATCAAATAATATGTAGCTAACTAAACATGCAAGTTAAAATCCCTTTTCGGGTAATTGAGAATGCTAATTTTAAGTGAAAAACGAAGTCTATTGCCTTTTGGTGCTTAGGGCTCTGCATTCAGTTCGGTTTTTTGTTGTGTTTTTTTGGGTCCAATCCAGAATCCGGAAAATTGAGTTTGAATTCATATCCACCCCACCTGAATACAAGCACGATTATATTATCAACTATTAGTCGAATTGTGTATAATTTTATTAATTTAAATAAAATATTATCCCAATTATGTAATATGTAGTGTTACTTCTTGTGTTTTTATTAGTTTTGAAATATATTTTTTGAAATCTAATTTTATCTTAACCAAGGAATTGGAGTTGAGGAATAATTGTAAGGCTAATATTAGTATATTACGTTGAGGTGTGTGTCAAAAGATAGACTTCTATAGAAAATAGAAAAGAAAAATGCTATTTTGTCCACTCATTTTGTGTGAGATCACAATTTTTGCTCGTGTTTTAAATCTTTATTTTTAGTTAATGTAATGTGTTATTTTAATTATTGTGTTAGTTAATTATGTTGTTTGTTATTTTATTTATTTTGGCATTTTATTTTGTTGTTTTGTTAACTTTATTTTATTTTATTTTAAAGTGTGTTATTTTTATGGACTTGTGTTTTTGTTGTGGGCTTTTTATTTTAATTGTTGTTTTAATTGTTGCGTTTTAGTGGGTTGTGTGTGTGTTTTATTTTATTATGTTGTGTGTGAGGAGAAGCCCATCCATGTGACCCAACCCAGCTCGTGTGGTGGAATGAGCAATGTTTTGAATACCGTACCGGACGCCGTACGGGTCAAGACACTGGAACGAAATATTTCGGTACCGGTATCATTTCGAGATAGTGTTTCGGGATAACGTTTCGGGATAGTCGATATATAAATAAATTATATATATAAATATATATAAAAATTATATTTCAAAATAATAGTCTATATATAAATAAATTATATATAAATACATATATATATAAATTATAAATAGTCTAGTCTAAATTAGGAGTAAAAAAATAAATTTGTAGTTTGAAAAAATGAAAAAAAAAAAAAAAACATACAGGCTGAAATATCGGCTGGTATCGGCCTGTATCGACCGAAATATAAGTCGGTACAGGCCGAAATTTAGTCTGAAATGGCTGGTACCGGCCGGTACGGCCGGTATTTTAACCGATACGGAACAGATATAATACCTGTACCGGCCAGACGGCCGAAACAAAAAAATTTCGGCCGTACCGGCCGGTACAGTACGAAATTTAAAACACTGGGAATGAGACCCAGCCCGGTTTGAGAAGCCTGAAACCCAACCCAGCCGTGCGGCCAATGTGACCCAGCCCCCCACTAACTCCAAACGGCGCTGTTTTCGTTGAAGGATAGGTCTCCTTCTTCTTCTCCTTTGCACCGTGCGACAGCAGCCCTCCATCTTCCCCTTTTCTTCTTCCTTTCTTCTAGTTTCTTCTTCTTTCTTCTTCTTCTATCGAGATCCTTCCTCCACGCAGCAGCTGCCGACGCTGAACGAGCCTTATCATGCAACTCAGCCGCAAGCCGCCACCTCCACTTCGTCTCGGTGTCGTTCGGCTAGGGATTCCGAAAACTCGCTGTCGAGCTATCATTTTTCACAGCCACCTCCACCCATTGTGAAGCAGCTCCGTGTATGCCAATGGTGATTTTCGGGTGGTGCTGTCCTTGCCGCCGCACTACGTGTCCACGCGAAACACTTCCTTTCATCCACGACTTGTGCTGCCGTCTTCCCTTCGTCTACCCGTGCGCCACGCACAACACCATCCACCGCCACTTTGGCCTATAAATAGGCCACGACATCTCCAAATTTTGGAGGATCCGAGATCATCCTTCTCTTGAATTTTGGGTTGGTTATTTCTTTATGTTTTTGGTTTGTAAATCCGTAAGGTGTTGTGGTTTTGTCGAGCTCTTTGTGGTTTCAAAATCTTGTATTTTGCTCGGATTCTTGATTTATTGTTGGGTTGTTTGTTGAGTTTCCATCTATTGGTGTTTTGTCACAACCCGTGAGTTGAGAGATCGGTTTGGCAGTGTTTAGCGGTGAGACGTCGTGTGCTGCCACTTTTGGAAACACTTCTTTTCACGTGATCTTCCAGATTTTATCCATTTCGTCGTGTGAATGTAATTTTCTTGTTTATTAATATTGTTTGTAATTTTCCAATTTTATAAATAAATTGTTTTAATTATATTTTATAAACTGTTATCTTTGTTGTAAATGTTGATTGTGTTGGAATTGTTGAAAATTGGCCCTTGGGCCGGTTTGGAGGACGGGTTACACGTGTAGATGTGAAATTGTATTTCGGCGTTTATTGAGATTTTGTAAATGAATTATTTAAAGGTGTATTCCATTAAATGGTGAATTGAATATTTATCGTTTTATTAAATTGTACGGTGATGTCACGATGTCTGTTTGAAATTGATACTGTTGCGTGGGTGCGTGTGTTTCACGACCCCAAGCCGAGATGGATCATTATCTCGGTAGAGCTTCTCTGGTCATTTAGGAGCGTAACAGACTGACGTGACGTCCCCTGAGTTGTCGCAGGGTGACGATGGGAACAGACGAGATGGTAACGCTCTCGTACTGATTCCATGACCTTTGGCTGGCGAGGTTAAAGGATGCTTGGCCATGTACGCACTGAGCGCGGAACTGGGCATTGCTCATTACGAAATCTCATGCACGGACGTTATCCGTGATGTGACGAAGAGAGCCAGGTCTTGCTAACGGTCCATAGGGGAGACGGTGGCGCATGCTTAATAAAATAATGGTTATGATTGGACCAAAATGAGATTTTGGCTTGAGCGGTTTAAAAGGGGTATTTTGGAAAAAAGAACATGTGCTGTTGTTTTATGTGGATTATGTCCGTATGGGGATGCGTGATTTTTTTTTATATATCTCTTGGATGTTATTTTGGTTAATTAGTTGCTGAGATGTCATAATCTCATTGTGGTGTTTTACCTTACGGTTCCGTTTTATGGTGCCGTAGAGTCTGAAGCAGACCCCGAGTTTGAACCTGAGGGATCAGCTTCGACGGAGGTTTGACTTGCTGAGTTACTGTTCAGCGTTATGAGATTTGTTTTCCTTATATTATTTCCTGTATTTATTTTATCTGTCGGATGACTGTATAATTCTTGTAAAATTATTTTACTGTTTTTGAACAAATTCTGGTACTTAATAAAGAAAGACTTTTTATTTCTCCTTTGTGAATATTATTTTGTACACTTATTGCATGTTGTACACACTCTGAGCATTGGTCGATGGGGTGCGTGATCCGTGTGGTCATCATTCCGGTGTCACGAACTCTACTAAAATAAAACGTGGGGGTCGAGGGCGCTACATTTTGTCTCCTCATTTTGACATATCATATATTTTAATTTTTTTATTTAATAATTAAGGAAGTGATTATTTGTATATTATTATTTTTTTATTTTTAAAAATATTTTAAAATGATAAAACAATGCGAATTAAAAAAAAATGCTGAATTTGGCTTAGAGGTCAGATTGAGCGGGCTGACTCAATAGAAAAAGTGAAAAAAGACAAGTCTTGAATGTAAAAGGGATAGAAAATGAAAAAAAAAAAAAAAAAATAGAGAAGCAAAGCACTACAAGAGGACGTGGGAGGGGCTGCACTCCAATAATGCACGGAACAAAGCAGACGTGAAGATGACGAGAAGGAAAAAAAACAGAAGATAAGCATCGACGGATACGAAATAAATGGACAAGGCTGCAATGCAAGCGCACTCACACTCACACGGGACAGACGAAATAGAAGAGAAAAAGGAGAAATTCTTATTGCAGTCCCCGAATACAGTCCTTTAATGAAACGCAGCGTTTCATTAAAGGAAATGAAACACTGCGTTTCATACAATCCTCAAACCCATACAAATTTGAAATGCTGCGTCTGTTCCAGACGAAATGAAACGCTGCGTCGCCCCAGACCCATCCCCCCTTCGCCCCTGCTGGTCAGAGTCCCTCCATCGCACTAGGACTGATCGAGCACACCAAGCCCATTGCGACGCCATCGCCATTGCCATCGCCATCGCCGAGTGTCGTCGCCATGGTCATCTCCATCTTGGTGAGGGATTTCTATCTCTCGATTTCAGCGGTAAAACAGTGATCGATTTTCTCTGTGATTTAAGCTTTTTTCTAGTTTGTGATTCGCTTGAGCGTGAATCTTGAATTGAGATAGCTTGTTTGTAAATTTGTGTTAAGATCTTTACTTGGTTGTATAAAATATTTCTACTTCTAGAAATGCACTCTACGTGTTTGTTAAAATTTGTGAACGGGTTCCATATGATAATTTATGCTTGAAGTGTATGTGTTTTTCACTTTCAGACTTGTTGAAGTGTAAGTGTATATAAAACTTAGTGTGTGAAGGCTTATTTCCAGTGGTGCTAAGGATTAGTTTCTTGAAAATGTGTTAAGGATCAGTTTCCTGATTCCAAAACATGAAAACGTGAAAACGTGTTGAGGATCAGTTTCTTGATTCCAGCCCAGCCATCCATGCACTCATACCTCAATATTAAGCATCTGCTATACTGGTGAAAAGCCATTTCAGGAACAATTAAAGAAATAAACTTTTAGATGAATTGTATCAACTTTAGTTGCATTTCACTCTAATTAACAATCAAAGCTCAGATAAGTAAAACATCATCATGGTCAGATTATTTTCCCTATATATGCCTTTCTAACTTCCTCATGGAATTAAAAAAAAAAAAAAGGTCAAAAAGAAAGAGAACTAAGGAATAGAGAGGAAGAAATGGTTAGTTGTATTTAACTTGAACCCCAAATTGATTCATATTTAACTTTCCTTTGTGGCTACATTTTTTTTCTCTTCCACACTTAGTTTATATTATTGCTAGTCTGCTACAACTATATACAAAATGCCCAGACTATGGTTTTTTTTCCCTTTTTGTCAAAACACTCAGTGCTGGTGTGCATAAAGATTCACACTCTTTTCATTCAACCATGGGTCATTATTCAAGCACTCTTCATTCTTCTATATATTATGTGTTTTAATATATCTAATTTTTTATCTGATGTTTAGAATCTAGACTTTTGCGCATCTAATATATTTGATACGCAATGTCTTCATCGCATTCTTCATCTTCTTCAAATCATACTCCAAAATGTCTATGTGGAGAGATGGCACGTTTAAAATTATCGAGAACAACAAAAAATCCAAGCCGACCTTTTTATTCTTGTCCAAATTACAATAGAGAGGTAACATTAAAATAATTTGTGATTTCATATATTGTTGTATTATTTGTAATTTATCACCTAATTAGATGTTTGTTGCAGGGAAGGCCATACTGCGAGTACTTTTTATGGGCAGATATTGAAGTAGAAAATGAAGGAAAAGTTGTGTGCGAAAGAGAACGTCGACTCCAAAAAAGAGAGGAAGAACTCAAAAAATGGGAGGAAGAACTCCAAGCGAGGGAGAAAGAGCTTCAATGTGCAAGGGTACAAATGCATAAATCGGAAGATGACATCCGAAATGATCGGGATGAGCTTCAGGGTGTAATGAAAGATATTAACCATACAAGCATGCGACCCTGCGTGTATTGGGGACTTGCAATTCTAATATTTTGTTGTTGGATAGGATCAAGAACAGTGTAAAATTAGTATAAGTGTATATCAAACTGTGTAATGTTGTTAAGTAGGTTGTAATAGATAGGTTTACAACCTTTATCAATATTGTATTATTCAAACCCATCAGCCTTGTGAACATTATGAATGATTATGAGAAGTATTTTCCTTGCACTATATTTCATGTATTTTGTTCTACATTGAATAAAACCAATGAGATTATTACTTTAAACTAACACTTTAATATAAGCATCCAACACTTTGATCAATCCTCATTCTGAACAATAATAACATATCTCATACCCATAACATTTCAACCAAGTGAAATGGTATAAATATCCAATGTTACAAAAATACACCAAGTTTACAAGAATACAAAGTAGAGTTATACAGATGAAGTTATGATCTTTTCTCAACATAAAAGTCTACAGTGTTTTCAATTCTCAAATACTTTGATGGGGGCAGCAGTCTACGATGTCTTTCATCAATCATCGAGAGAGCCAGGGCATGCGAAGTTCACCTGCAAGTAGTTTGAAATATTTTGTAAAACATTATGCAATACTCAACATTATTTGTTCAAAATATAGACAAAAAGGAATATTATTTACCATTTACCTGAGAAATAACACTTTGTTGTGTACCAGGCAACTGCGAAACAACAGCTTCTGGTGTGTCGTGCAATATTACCGATTCTGTGGGGTTTAATACGTCTTCCATCCGTGATTGGGGCTACATTTGAATACATAAACAAATGACATAACTTATGTATAAATTTGTTAAAACTATATCAAAATCACATTATTTAAATATTCTGTACATTCTTTCTTTGTCGCTTGCCACTAGCTTTTTTATTTTTGGTTTGTAACTTCTCTATTGTAGGTTGTCTCCTCTTTGATGGGGGCCTGCCCTTGCCTCTGACAACACGAGGGCTCAACACTTTCTTCGAACTTCCAGTTTCGGCATCAATGGAAGCATGAGTGCTTGCAACTGTGGCCTGGGGCTTCGATTTAGTGTAAATGTCATTCATTGCCTTCAACTTCTGTGTCATGTCCAGAGAATTATCTTCGTTTTCACATGCATTTGTAGTTACTTGGTAACATAATTTTATCAAACCAGAGTATCGACTAGCAGCTGGTTTACCACTCAAGTCATCGTAACTACTTCGAATGAGACCATATCTACGTTTAATGTCCTTCCTCCACCTCTCCATAATGTACTTTTCTGGAAACACTTGGACATCCCTTGCGGCAAAAATTGAAAGAATGTGCCTACATATAATCCCTCTCATCTCAAATAGTCCACACATGCACTTGGCCTCACACTCATCTTCATTGAAGTACGCCTGCAAAGTTGACTTCTTGATGCCGTCTTCAACTACCCTTTGGTCATTAACTTGATACGTGGTAATTGCCCCTTCTGTTTTTATGACAACACAATGAGAGTAGATAATCCCCATTACTTCTGACTCCACTTCTTTAAATTTAGAATTCGTGTACACAGGTTGTAATTTTTTCTCCACGGGTAAATGAGATATACAAGGGACTGTGCAATTGAATGAGTGGAAATCCGCTGCCATCTCATTCTCTACTTTCTTCCTCAGTGCATTGTT
Source organism: Juglans regia (assembly GCF_001411555.2). Classification (NCBI taxonomy): domain Eukaryota; kingdom Viridiplantae; phylum Streptophyta; class Magnoliopsida; order Fagales; family Juglandaceae; genus Juglans; species Juglans regia. The sequence continues at coordinate 29,849,972 of NC_049901.1, read as the reverse complement.
GAATTGATCAACGAATTCTTTCAACGTAGTCCTTGAATGTACATATCCATCAAAAAAGGCATTCATGCTCTCACTCCTCTGAGTTGTGCTCATCCCAGCCCAAAATGTATTTTTCAGGTATACGGGAACCCAATACATTCGCTCACTATAGAGACTTTGAAGTCATGCATTTTCCTTCAAATTGTAAGTGTCAATAAACACCTCCCAAGACTTCTCGAACTCGTCAGAAGTTTGAGAATCATAAACACATCTCTGCAATGCACTTTTCAACCCACACTTAAATTCAGCATGTGAGCCCAACTTCTCTGGTAGTTTTCTCATTATGTGTCATAAACAGAATCTATGCCGGGTATTTGGAAAGACTATTGCAATAGCATTTTTCATGGCACTGTCTTGATCAGTGATAATAGCTTTTGGCGCCCTCTCATCCATACATTTCAACCAAGTGTCAAATAACCAAACAAATGTTTCAGTATTTTCACTTGATATCAAACCTGCTCCCAGCAGTATTGACTGTCCATGGTGGTTAACACCAACAAACGGAGCAAATGGCATGCCATATCTATTTGTTAGGTATGTTGTATCAAATGTCACAACATCTCCAAAATAATCATATGCTGCTCTGCTGCGTGCATCGGCCCAAAATATATTTTTTAATCGACCCTCATCATCCAAATCCATTGATGAGTAAAACCCATCATTCTTATACTGCATCCTCTCAAAATAATCACGAAGTGCATCAGCACCTCCTTTGCCAAGTCTAAGGTGTCGAGCCTTATCTATATAATTCCTTTCATCTTTTTCAATAAATGGAAGTTTCTCAAAACCACCAGCCTCGACAACCAATGCGTTAAAACTTTTGGCCATATCTATGCCTGCCTTGTCGTTAATATCTAACTGCCTCTTCACAGAATCATCAATTGCTCGATTACATCTAAAAAATCTTGTCTTTTGTGGACTTAACCCATGGTTATGTGCATTGCAGACAATAGTTATACGTAAGACACCATCAGCCAAAACTGCATTAATTCTCGCCTTATAATCAGTCTTCGTTGTCGGGCGTGGTTTAGAAATGTTGGTAATACGTTTCCTTGCCTTACCGCCACGAGCACACCCAAGTGTTACATATCTAACACTCCCATCATCTTCCCTTTTACTTCTTTGGGTCATTATGTCGAATCCAGCCTGTCTCCCATATTGCTTATAGTAGTAAATGAGTTCTTTCTCAGTTTTAAAAAACATTTCCGGCGTTGGTTCTGAAACCCCATCAGCATCATTTCCTGGTGTTGGTTCTGAAACCCCATCATCATCATTTCCCGACGTTGGATCTGAAACCCCATCATCATCATTTCCTGGCACCCCATCATCATCATTTCCCGGCGTTGGCTCTAAACCCACATCATCATTATCATTCCCCATCAATACAACATGATTATCAATCACTACCTCATCATCTCTCACATTTGGGGTATCCATATAATTACTGCTTTCTGAAAAAAACAGTGGTTGCCTAGTAGATGTGCATTCTTCCCCTTTCTCCATCAAGAACAATCTTCATATATTTTTGAAGCACAACATGAGAGTAATATATATATATATATATATATATATATATTTAAAGCACAACAAATTAACACTCCCATATGTTAGTAGAAGCAAATGAAATAGGTAAAATCATTTATACTGTTTCTAGAAATAATCTAGTTAAATCTTGTTTATCTACTCTCATTTACTTCCACTAAAATCTAGTAGAAGCAAATGAAATAGGTAAAATCATTAACACTCCCATATCCAACCCCCCATTACTTCCACTATCTACATGCCACAATTATCCAACCCCCCATTCGGACTGGGCTCTATTTATCAATGAGAGTAGATAAACAAGATAGTTGACAAAAAATGGCATGTAGATAGTGGAAGTAATGGGGATTAGATAGTCTGTTTTTATAATTGTGGCATGTAGATAGTTGACAAAAATTGAGAGTAGATAATTGTGGCATGTAGTCTACTCCCATTTTTCTTTGATCAATTATCCTTGCCCAGCCCAGCCCGTAAAACCATCCCATTGTTTAGCCTTTTTTACATGCACAAACCATGGTCTTTCTTTTGCTTTTCTATAAAACAAAGTATAGACTAAGCCAACAATGGGATGTTTGGTGCTTTCCCCAGACTATACAAGCATGCGAGCCTATATTTGTGCAGCAGGACTACTTAAAACATTAAATCAGTGTGCATAAATAAACAAGTGCAGGAACCTCAATTGAGCTAAAATCTCACAGTAACTATACCCCTATATTTATACAAACTGTACATACTAGAAAAAGTTGTAGTCTCGGTAAAACAATCCATACTTTCTTAAGTTCACCAGTTACATACTTTCTTAAGTGCTTTGCCTCTTGATTTTGTATCTGAATGATTATTCTATATTTATACAAACTAGCTAAAACTATATAAATAATAAAGTGCAGAAAACTCAGAAGATACCAAGGAAATCATCGGCAGTCAATGGTGGAGAAGGCCTTGGCGTCCGTCGATGGTGGGTTGAAGGTGCTCTTCTCAATGGTGGAGGCTGCGATTCGTTCGGGCATGCACGGAGAAAACCCAGAAGAGGGAAAAACGTAGGAGCAAGGTGGAGGCGTGTGATTTGAATTTGGTTTTTGGTTCAGATTTAGGTTGTAGAGAAAAGGGTAATTTAGTCAATTCATGGATTAAAATGGGGATAAAATTGTAAATTCGGCACTAGGACTGCAATATAGTCCTCTTAAGAGGACTGTATATAGAACGACTCGAGAAAAAGTAGTGCTGGCAGTGATCCAGCGTCTCATATCTTCAGTTTTGCAGTGATGTCTAGAGAACACTGTAAATATTTTTCTTTAGTTTTTTTTTTTAAATTATTGTTGTGATGTTTATTTACATTTAGATTTTCGAGTTAGTTTTATAAGCATGTTTAGCTAAATTTTTAATTGAGATTGATGATGAAACCTTATTGAAGATTAATAATATTATTTATCAGATTATTTTTTTCACAATTATTTGTATTGAATGATCCATTGTCCTTGCTTCATATCAATCGAGAGAGATAAAAATCTGGATATGGTATCCCGTTCCTCAGTAAAGGACTTGGCAAGGATCAATAGTGCTAAGGGTGCTAGCTGGTCGACCACACCTCAGATTTAGATTGGGAATAGACATGTATATGAATATCATTGTGAAACAAGTGTTTAGTCAGAAACTAAATGCTATTTGTACCAGCATCTAAATTGAAAATAGGTTCATTCATTTAAACACAAATATTCATACGTCATTGTCACTGTCACTGTCACTTCTGAAATAATATTATTTAATACCAACTGTTCATTTTCTATGTCTAGGTACAATAGACCAAACATGCTTTGTCGCTTGACTAAATAATATATCTCCAAAAATACAAACAACTATTAACAGAGACAGACCTTCATTACCATCAATTGGGCAGGGTTAGTCATTCTTCCTCAGGAACCTCTCTTAAAGCTACCTTGAACGTCGTCAATCATGGCATCCACAAGCATCACCTCGTGGCGCACATGAAAGCGTCGGTTCGTAGGATCCATAAAAGCATCCATTGTCATGCCTTTCATGCATTTTCATCAGTTTATGGATTTTCTTAGAAAATATATACAATAGATATAGCGTATAGTCATCCATTCACGTGCGTACAATTAATACATTGGTTGTGTAAACAGGGGCTGCCAAGGAGGGGCCGTACATACTTATACATTTGAACACTTAGCATTTTATTTCGTAAAGTATCTTTCGTTTCTTTTCGTGAGCATCTTAAAGGGAAAGCGTTTCTTGTATCTTGGAAAACTCTAGAAGAGTATGAACGTAACACTTACCTGGACTCCATGCTATTTGCATGTCATGCAGTCCATTCATGTGCTTGTCAGATGACAACCTACATGCATATACATAACCTTAATGTCATTCTCTATCTAATGCATAAGTAACTTAAACTAGAAATAGAGCTACACATAACTTAGAACACTCTCCTTCTATCCCGTACACTTACATGCCCTTTACTATGCTAAACCCTTCGGGGACCACTTACGGTCACCACATCTTCCAACTCAAAGTCTTGCCTCTAGTGCTCATTCACTAAAGTGAACCTATGATTCACCTTAGGATTAAGACACTAAGACATTCTTCTTACTCTTCTTACAACCACATTCCGACGCATGATTACGACCGATGGAATCACGCATCCCAATCCTAGATAATATGCCCGTCACTACCTTCATGTATCTTAGCCCACACTAAATCCTCATTTCCATCCACACAACCCACACAGCTCTAAGCCAACTTGAGGCTTAAGCACTGTGCAACTATGCTTATGACAGATTACCCATTACATATGGTGAATCCATCTGACACATATGTCTCCCCAGATTACACATGTACCTTACCCCTTCATCACCTAAGATTAACATATGACACGTTGATCACCTACTTGTATAAACAAGCACCATACTCAGATATCAATCTTCTCTTAACCCGGCTAGCATGACTCTTCAAGCTACCCATCCCTTTTGACAGTTCATCCCAACACTTAACACGACAAGATTCCATTCACAACTACGCCTTATGTTACATCATATAGCTCGAGATTGCTCCAAAGCTACACTGTGACCTTGTCGCGTTATCCAACATTCTACTATGCCAACTTCTAACTCATCACGAGTACGGTTCCTCACGTACTCCTGTCACACCGTAACACCTCATCACGATCTTATTACGCCATTCCTACACTCTAATACTTCATCCATCATAAGCATGACTACCAATAACCATGTCACTTCGTGACGTTGCCCAGTCATTCTTCCGTTGTGTACTCTTACACTTATTCTGCTACTTCGTCCATCGCAAGCACGACTGTCAATAGTCATGTCACTTCGTGACATTCCTCAGTCATGCTTCCGCTGCGCACTCTTATACTTGTTCTGCTACTTCACGCATACTCCTAGCCATAAGTCCATCATGGTGACACTTGCCACCTCAGACTACAAGCTACGCCATAACTATTTCGGGACACTGTTCCACAGTTCTCGACACTACCCATCACGTTCCACGCCCATAAATCACATAAGCATCCTTATCTTTATGACACGCCTCACAGAGTGTCACTGCCACGTGGAGTACACTTCACGTATACTCCCTTCACATACGCCACATCACCACTATGGCATACCCGCCATATGGTGCATTACTCCATCACATGGAGTACACTCCACGTGTACTCCCTTTACATATGCTACATCACCATTATGGCATATCCGCCACATGGTGTATCACTCCGCCATACGGAATACATTCCACATGTGCTCCCTTCATACACATCACGCCACATCAGCATTATGGCGTACCTGCCATATGGTGCATCACTATACCACATGGAGTACACTCATCGTGTACTCCCTTCATACACACTACACCACATTACCATTATGGCATACTCGCCATATGGTACATCACTCTACCACATGGAGTACACTCCATGTGTACTCCCTTCATGCACACTACGCCACATCACCATTATGGCATACCCGCCATATGGTGCATCACTCCACCACATGGAGTACACTCCACGTGTACTCCATTCACTTACACCACGCTATATCACCATCATGGCATACCCGCCATATGGTGCATCACTCCACCACATGGAGTACACTCCACGTGTACTCCATTCACATGCATTACGCCACATCACCATTATGGCATATCCACCACATGGTGCATCACCCTGTCATACAGAGTACATTCCACATATACCCCTTTCATATACCATACCCCACACAGAGTACACTCAGTGTGTACTCTTCCCGTTCCACACTATGCCAGGAGGGTATATTTTACATATACTCTCCTTATCTCACACTACGCCACACACACAGAGTACACTCAGCGTGTACTATTCTCATTCCACCTGCCATGTCACTAATACAACACATACTACACGGCACAGTCCACAGCACTTCACAACACACTTCCCAATTACGCCCAATACTTCATAGTACACGACACGGTACGACACATCTCCACCCAACACATATATGCCCAACACTTCACTACACAGAATGCCCAACACTTCATCACACAGCACCACATCACAATACCACACTCCACAATACCAACAGCACAGTCCAAAACCTAGTCAACTAATCAATATCTAACATAATTAACGAGGGAGAGTGTTATACCATCGACGGGATAACCCGTACGTTGCTCGTTGATCATCACAGCTGATGATTTCGGAAGTGTCGTACTTGGCGGCTAACCCACGTATGTTAACTGTTTAGGCGTTTGGATAGCTAGGTGTGGTCTTGGAAGGGCTCGTGAAGGCCTTGTGATGATGGCAAGGAGCGTAACACGTCAGATCTAGCCATGTACAATGGCGGTCAGCAACGCGCAGTGGCTGTCCATCACGTGCAGTGACTACCCACCACTCAAAGTGGTGGTTTGGACCTAGGGTTGGACTGAGGGGTTGCTGGTGGAGCTCCTGGTGGCACTGGGGTGGCGCCATGGTGGCTCACGGCGAAGGAAGGGGGAATGGCCGTGTAAGAGGGGGAGAAACTCGTGAGAGAGTGAGGGAGAGTGTGCATGCATGGGTGGCAGATCAGGACCGTGGATGGTTGGGATGGCTTGGTGGTGGCTTGAGGAGGTCGAAGGTGGCGGTCAATCATCGTGGGTGGTGGTGCACGGTGGTGGAGGGTGTAAAACCCGTGCGTGAAGGAGGGGGAGAGCTTGTGCATTGGAGGGAGGCTATGGGCCTCGAGTCACGTGGAGGAGGAAGGAGAAGGGAAGGGGAAGTCCATGGCAGTGCTTGGTGGCCGTGGGTGCTGCGTACGACGGTGCTAGAGGCAATGCACGGTGAAACCGTGCGTGGGTCTCTTGTGCGTGCGACGGGGAAGGTGGCTGCATGGGAGGGCTTGAGCTTGCTGGAGGGTGATGGCCGATGGAAGAGGAAGCTGCCGTGGAGGTGGTGGCGCCAGCGGACGGCGGTGTAGTGAGCACCAAGCCCATTCGGGCTGTGCATGGCCAGTGGAGAGAGGGACCGGCATGGGAGGATCACCGGCGTGAGGTGGAGCTGGTGAGGTCTGGCGACGCACGACGGCGCCGAGCTGAGCTATGGAAGAATCGGGCATGGGGGTGGATTGCGTATAACGTACGCTTGAGAGAGGGAGGAGAGAGAAAGAGCTACGGGAAAAGTGAGGGAGACAGAGAGGGGGGGTCTGGGTATTTAACCCAGTTCCTTCGTCTGGGGATTCACGTAACGATCTAACGATGGATCTCAAATACTGATTTGAAAATGCGTAAATATTAACTTAATTAAAAACGGTTAGAGGAATTAAGGTAGAATATTATTTTAAACTAACTTTAGTTTATAAAATAATATTCTCACCATTAATAAAATGATGAAGTCTCACTTAACATATTAAAGAGAATAAAACCATTTGATTAATAAAAGCTTTCAACATAATTTAAATCTCATAATATCTTAAATAATTGAAATCATTTTAATAATAATATTAAAATGATTTCCGACAATTATAATATTTTTGGAGTTCTTCAATAATATTATGATTGTCGTATTTAAGATCAATTTTAATTCAATAACATTGAAAATACTTCTTATAAATATTTGCAGCATATTTAAAACACTGGGCGTGCCCTAGAAGTCACACGATATCTTTCGAACCACGCCATCATGGTTCGACACGCATGACAAGTCTTACTGTCGCTAGATAAAGGGGGCAGACAATCACAAAATCTCTGCCCTCGAGATTTGCTTACGTCATAAAGACGGAACATACGTTAGAAAGAAGAAGCGTATGTAAGAAGGAAGGAGCAGGGTATCACAGTAACGTCCTGAAAGAAATTCGATAGTTGAATTTATTTAGACTTTTAGAAATGTTATGAAATCTCGAAAGACTTTCACTGATCGAGCGATCAATTAGGTTTAGTCTATTGGCGTAATTGGTTTAAAAAATTAATATCATCATTAGACTTGTATGAATATTTAGGATTTTATGGTGCAATAAAAAGTTTTGACTTTTTTGGGTGAATAGTAACCCTTCAAGAGAGTGCCATGTGGCATCAGGTTCAAACAACTGTCAAATCACTATGTAGGATGTTCAAATCCACTTAGGATCATGATAAAACCTTTTTGGACACATGACATAATCTCAACCATCTACTTAGAAATCATATGGATACTTGTTAAGAGCAGTACAAGTGTGCAAGTGATGGTGTGTAAATCAAGCCTTGTCATCATGCTCTCTTACACCATTCACTATTCCATCCACTCAAATATAATGTAACGACCCGGACCAATATTTCTATGGTTGGAATATAGATAATCCTATTGGGTCTAAATTAGGAATGAGCCATTGTTATCGGATGTTGATGGGCTATTATTTATTTAGGTTTGTGTCATGTTGAGCCTAAATTAGACAATATATTATTTATTTCTTTAAATTTTAAAGTATTATAAAAAATATTTTATCTTTAACATATCTTACTATTATGATTTTTTTTATCAAATTCTATTAGTAACATTTGTAATTGTAATTGAGGTTATTATTATTATTATTTTATTATCTATTAATAGAATGAACCTAGTGGAATAAATCCGCCTCATGTTTCTCCTCTTCATGAATCATGGATATGCACGCTGTGAGTTGATATGCACGTTTATTAGTTTGTAATTGACCGCATTGAATGCGTTGAAGCTCTCCTTATATTTCTTCGCAACAAACCACCTCCTCTGGAAACAAAACAAACCACCATGTTAAAGTCATCTACATTGCACCCACTAGTAGTGCCGTTAACCTAGTTAGGCCAAGATGAAAGCCACCGTCGCATGGAATAGAGCACCATTATTAGCAACCGAAAAGGATCGTGACTCGACGACAGAACCAACACTGCAACTCCACTACCCAGACCATGCATGACCTTGAAGACCACCAAGGTATGCCACCAGCCACCACAGAAGACATCGAAGCGCTATCCCGACTGCCCAGAAAATGCCAACTAGCCCAACCCCATTATTTTCTCTCTCCCTCTTCATCGGCAGTGGCTCTTTGGCCGTGTACTTGTGCTGCCGTCGCCATCCACCTCAAGGGACGTTGAACCACCCCTCCGATGACACATAAATTGCCGATCGTCCTTGTTCCATCGCACCCACTCCCTCAGGTAAGCCACTGCCGTCACCACCCTCCTCTCTCTCTGTCTCGGCTGCTTTTCAGCTTGGTAGAACTCTCTCTCTTCCTCTCTCGGCATCGCACCACCCTGACCAAAGAAACCCAGTAGCGTCGCCGCAGTCCCAGCCACCCAACGTCGCCGTCGCACACAGCCCTCTCTTGGTAAGCTCTGCCACAAGCCTCTCTCCCACTCTCCTGAGCCCTTTGTTCTCAACAGAATATATTAGTTGCTTTAGGTTTTAGTTTACTAAGTGCAGTTGTTGATGAGATTACAAATATGCCCTTTTTAATCTAGTATCTTGAAGGATTGTTTTAAGAATAATTACATTTATAAGCTTACACTTAAGTATATGTTAATTATGGAGACTATCATGTCATTTTATTTGGGCATAATATTTAAAGGTGAGTTTTTACTTAAATAAATATATTAGACGAAGACTCATTTTTATATGAAAATGTTTAAAGAATTTGAAATTTATTTTAAAGTATACTATTGAGCCTATTATTTTAGTTAATATTCTCCTTTGTCTATTTAGTCGGATTTTAATAAAATTATGTTATACTTTAAATAGAAAAATTAAGAAATATGTTATGAGTTTTGAATAATATTATTATGTATTAATCTAAGTGTAATTAAATATGATTTTAGTCAAGTGGAATATTAGGACATGTTTTCCTAGACAGATTTAGTGACGTTTAATACTTCATATAGGTGACGAGCTACGAAGTGAGATTCAGGAAGTAGAGCTGCGAGGTAAGTAATTTGATCACAAATTAGGATCATTACAGTTTAGCTTATATAGATTATGATTAGTGCCAGTTCTTTGACAATAATTATTTATGTACCACTCATGTCATATGCGATTATGTCATCCAACATAGCATACGATCATGTCAATCTGCATCATGTTCAGATTTAGAAATTTTAATTATGTATGTATTATATCATGCATCTCATGTGAATAAGATACGTAAGCTATCTTAAGTTCAAGTGCAAGATAAGATCACATCAGTTAATCAGATGGTCATTTAGATGCATGGTACCAATGCAGTTCAAAACAGGATAGATGTGCAAGCCATGGACTCAAGCGTGTTTCACTATAGTATGCCAGAATACTATCAGAAGCTCCCTTTGCGGCCGTAGGATGTGGGGCCGGTGCACAACCTTGCACACAGGGTTAAGTGTGTTGGCCAGTCAGTTAAGTCAGATTAGTCAGTTAATTCATATAAATTAGTCATGCATAGCATAAATATCAGTATGAACAATCATGAATTGAAGCTCTCAGCATGAAAATTTTTATGAAAACCTTATGTTTATTATGTTTACGTTGTGATGGATTTCTTGTTGAGTCTTCGACTCATTTTAGTTTATTTCATATTTTTAACCAGCCAGGTGAGGATGATGAACATGAGTAGGCATGCCAGGATTGGGAGAAGTTGATTTAGTTTCAGACTTTCTAGAATACAATTGCTTTAATGACATAAATTTTATTTACTTTATTCATTTAATATTTTTGGAAGACATTTTACTAGACATTTTTTCTACAAAATAAATTATAATTTCATTTATTAAATATGAGATCTTTTGTTAGGTTTATTTTATGAAAAACACGTGACACTCCTAACTTACGTGAATGGGGTGTTACATACTATTTGGCCAACTAATAGAGGGTTTCAAATCTAATGAAACCCCAAACCTAGGGATGCAAACCGAAACCCCAAATGGGTAGGGTAACCAAAATCCTAAATCTTCCAAACACTAAATCATGCACTTGGTTTTGATCATGTGAGTCCCTCTTGGTTTAAGCCACTTTCACAAGCAACCAACCACTCAAGTACACACTCTTACACCCTCATCCACTCTCTATCACCTTGGCACTTGCATTTGACCAAGAAAGATTGGATTTGGATTAAACCCTAACCGAAACCCTCTTTAAACCCCAAATGGAGTGCCATTCGGTTACACCCCCTTTAGTCCCACCGAAACCCCTTGTTACCCCAAGCTTCTTCCACAAGCTTCCCTCCACTTGCAAGGCCATAGTGTGAATGATTTCCCACCTCATACTTAACCCCAAATAGTGCCACTGTGGAAGGTCAAACAAGAAACCTTTCCCTCCTCAATTTTACCCCACTAGGCAGCCATCAAGCCCTCACTTTCATTAGGTTTCACAAGTTAACCGTCACTTCTTTTGTGATACTTCAACCATCAAGTCAGCCCCTATACACTCCCCATGCCACCCTCACATTTCCTCCCACACTATGCATTTTTGTTTCCTTTCATTCCAACAACAAAACCATGAGAGTCCTTGGAGATTAAAAACTTGGTGCTTTGCTTCTTGATTTTCCAGCCTCTGTATGTTATTTTCATTAGCTTAAATCTCCTCTATTTTGTTAAGTATCGAGTCTTGTTTACTTGGGAGAGATTGGTTAATATTTCTTGGAGGTGAGATGGATGAAAGTTGGTGTTGATGATGAAAAGGTTCGGTTTGGGTGTTTGTTGATGAATCATGGAAGTTTTGATGAATGTAGATTTTTGTTCTATTAAGCGTTTACATGATTTTTGTGTAAGTTGTGGTTTGATTTATCACATGTTAGGATTTTATAAAATGGTTTTGCATGATCTATTAAGTGATAGAAACCAATTGATCAAAATGAGTTTGTGTTTGGTTTACTTTGTCACTTTAGCCATAGGATCTTGAGTGTATGGTTACATCTTTTTTAAATCTTGTTCCTAAAGCTGTGATCTATGGATTAAGTTGGATTCTTGAAGATTTATGACTTAGTTCTTTGTTGGGTTGTTGTTAAACATGCAAGAGTATGTTTTTAAGCATGATTTAGAGGCTCTTGGGTTTGATGTTTGTTTTGATGGATGATATGTTAAGGTATGTTAGATTTGATGCTTAGATCAAGTTAGAACTTGAATGTGAGGTATATTTTTGTGTTATTTTGAGATTTATGCATGTAAATAAAGGATTTAGTCACTATGATTCAAGTCAAAAGCATGGATGTTTTTGTTTTTGCTAGGTTCTTGAGGTTAAGGAGATGCTTGGGGAATGAGATGAGATGATAATTTTGTGAATAGTAGTAAGATAGTTTGTGAATAGTAGTGAGATAGTTTGAGTTGGAGTTTCGAGAAATGATAGGGAAAAAGTTGAATAAAATATTATTAGAATATAATTTTTTAATATTATTTTTGTGCTTGGATTTGAAAAGTTGAATTATTTTTTGTTTGAAAAAATTGTAATGATTAGTTTGAAAAGTTATAATGATTAGTTTGAGAGTGTTTACGTTTGAGTGATGTTTGGGAAAGAAATGAGATGAGATGAGATGAGATGGGATAATATGAAAACTACTTCCAAACATCCCCTAAGACTTGGTTTCACTAGGGCCTAAGTGAGTGATGACCCAAGGAGCCTTAGAACTAGAATTTGGTAAGGTAGAGCTAAATGTTTTTCTTTTGAGCTTGTTACTTAGTGGAATAGGTGCCCAAGCCCAAGGGAAAGTCCTAGGGCCACAGATGTTTAGCCACTTAGAGATGAGGGTTTGAGAAAAGCCCATTAGGGTTTTGGGAATAAGAAGGAGGCGCCACTTGGAGCTTAGTAAGAAGGGAAATCCTTGAGTTTCTAAAACAATCATGAGGCACCTAAGAAATGGGAGTTTTAGTTTTTGCCAATGGGCTTACCACTTGGCAAACATGCAATGAACAACCAAGCTTATGGAAGAAGTGATAAGAAGGAAGAGGAAAAGCTTTAGGGTTTGGTTTACTAGGGTGCATACCAACCCTGTGGAAGCCAACTTCCATGTTGTCACTTGTCATAAAAGCATAAGGTTCATGGGATTTCTAGAAGAATCTAATGAGAAGAAAAAGAGATGGAGTTTGGCTTTCGCTAGGGCACACGTCACCCACAATGCCACTTGGCAGTCATGCATTTCCAACCATGTAGGTTCATTGCATCTAATCCAAAAATGGATGGAGGGAAGCTTAGGGTTTTCGCCACCTAAAGGAAAGCACCACTTGTCCTCCATGCAAATGAGTCCCTTAAGTTTCGAAGAAAAACAATGATGAGAGGGAAAAGGAAGAGGCTTTCGGCTAGGGCAGGAAGAAGAGGGAATCAGAGGGGCCTTGACACATGGCCTCCATGGTCTGAGTGACCTTTAGAATTTATAGAAGAGCAATGATGAGGGAAAGTGAAGAGACACACACCACATGGCTTCCATCCAAACACTCTTTCATGCAAGCATAAAAGGAAGATTCAAGAATACTTTTTGGAAAGATTTGCATGGTAAGAGCCTTCAAGCCATAACCTCATTCTCTTCTCCGACACACATGCAAAGGGGGTTTGTTGGAGATCATGGAAATAATAGAGTGAGGAGTTCGGCCATGAAGGGGTGAATTGTACTCAAAATTGAGATTTGAGTAACATTTACCCTTAGGGTTTTCTCCAAGACTGAGTCCTTGATGGGTAGATAGTAAGAAGGAATCATTTAAATACTTAAGAAAGTGTTCAAGCACCACTACGGTTTATACTTACCCGCCATTGAGGAAGCACAATCTTGAGTAATATGTGCTTTTTGGCCACTAGGGCTTGATTGGAATAAGACCACACATGTTGTGATGCCCCCAAACCTCCGCTTGGGATGGAACATAGACTTTGAGTGTCGGGACATGCAACACAAGGTTACATACCTCCGTTCATGATAGTTAATATCCAATGTATCGTAGAATGCAACTAGCAGTATGCAATAATCGTAGCGGAATAAAGGTGACTAAACATAACTCATTCCAGAATGAACTAAAACATCCTAATAACATTAATAACCATCATATGTTCAAAACTTACAGGTAGCATATACTCAATACAGAATTCTTAAAGCCAAGTCTCGACAACTAAATCAACTCTCATATGCTCTATCGTATGCAGAGTTAGTGCTATGAAGATTAGAATTAGATCTAATCTCCTCTACAGGTCCGGCTCCTCCTCAACCAATCGTATCCATTGGTCCATCCTGGTCAGTCTCCTTTAGTCCTTATACAACTTCTACCATTTCGGAGATAATGGTAGTGGGATTACCATAGTGAGATTTCTTGAAATCTCAACAAGTTAACAACCAACGTGCACAAAAATAAATTATGCATGATAAATGATAAATATGAAATGCATTGTATGCAGAAAATTAGTATTTATCACCCATCTAGATTTCTCGACATTTTCAGAAAAACTTTGATGTATTTTTTCTTACAGAGAACATTTTTCAATTCAACTTTCAAAAACATTACACTTCATCATTATTAAGCCATCACTAACATTAACATCATAACATATGGTATCATCATAGTTCCCTATATGCACTGTGAGTACTTGCTGGTGACCGTAGTAGAACTCATGTTGAAACTGTGTTGTCTATAGACTCGTTTTTAATACATTGGTAACATAACATCATTATCATCATAACATCATGCACCTACCAGCCTTAAGTGCTATAAAATTTGACTTCACTCCAGTATTCTTTAAAAATAATCATTCGAAGCCTGTTGACTGTTCTTCATCAATACATACGTTATCACTCAATTTTCACTCACTCTAGAGTGGATATAGGAGTTCCACTAGGATAATTCTCCATCCTAGCCTTTGGGGTTGTGAAAAAAAAATAAGTTTTCATGCTATGCTTGAAATATTTTGCATTACATGCGTTTATAAGTATTCTTAATGTGAAAATGGCAATTTTGTATAACATGCTCAAATGATGAAAATTTCACATGTCATGTAAGCAAGTAGTCATGTACTTAGTGTATCATATAACATGATGTTTCATGCTCAAATGACATTTATATCATGTGACATCCCTAGCCTCGCTTGGGATTGGATGGTGACTGAAGTGTTGAGACATGTAATTCAAGACTACATACCCCCGTACATGATAGTTAAGATGCAATGCACCTATTGTAATTCTAGCAGTATGCAATAAATCACATTGGAAATTCATGTAAATCTAAGTAAGATTTAGAGCAATTTTGTAAAATATCATGGTACCATAAAATTAAGTATCCCAAAAAGATTTCATTATTTGAACATCCCAAAATACAAGAGGGCCAAAGGAAACAACTAAAACCATTCCCTCTTTTAACTAAATTTAAGGATCCATCTCAAAATCATACAAGGTCTTCTCTACTTTGCTTTGTCCTTGTTGATTATTTTCCTCAACTCCTCAAAGAGCTGTAACACTTTAGTTATGAATTGATCCGTGGCTTCTAGCCTTTCTACTAAGGATGGCTCCATCAAGCGCTCAGGGCTCTTCGTGGCCTCCTTGACTATCTGGGGTGCTGGCCTCTTGCATTTCTGTGACATCCTGAACTTTGCCAAGTCCTCATTCATATTTTTATTTTGGATACTATTTTAGTTATTGGATAAGTGCTAGGTGTTAGAGGAATGCCTTGAGGGATGTTCTATTTTGTTTGGACTTTGGAGTTCTAAGCTTGAAGAGCCCACAAGAGAAAATAAAGGTGAAGGCCCATAAGGGATTTGGCCACCTAGAGGAATTAGGGTTTTTGGAAAGCCCAAGATGGCTTTCTAGGAAGAAGGAGGCGCCACATGGCAAGATGAGCCTTTTTGTGCTAAAAACCCATCATTTGGACCATTGGAAAGAAGCAAGTGTGACACATGTCCATCATGCAAAAGGATTCTAGAAGAATGAGTGGAAGAATCAAGGAAAAAGGGAGAGAGTTTCGGCCAAGGGCTTACATGCCCACTTACATGGCCCATTCCTCTAAAAGTGACACTTGTCAAGCTTGAAAAGGGACTTTTGGAGTTCCAAGGAATATCTTGTTTGGGAAGAGAGAAATGCATGTTCTAGAAGAAAATTTTTTGAGGAGCAAGAGAGAGAGGGGGCGACGACAACTACATGGGGAGACTCAAGGGACACCTTGGGTAGACAAAAGTAACTTGAAGTGACCTAGGATTTTTGGCATGCCGCATACACACACACACCCTTTTTGCCACATGGCAACAATGCACACGAGTAGAGTTTCAAGAAAGATCATTTAGGTGTTTTTACTTTTGAGTCACCAAGTGCATTGTATCTAGAGAAGTGAAGAGGCAAAATTGGAAGGTGAGGCAAGAGAGGGTTTTGGTTTTTGAGAGCCACACGCCACCCCACATAAGGCAACTTTTAGGCTTCCCTTGCAATCCTGTCATGAGGGAATGAGAAGAGTCTTTTTGCCAAGTGTCAAGCGTGCAATGGCTCTTGGAGTTTTCAAGAAGAAGGGAAAGCTCTATATAAGAGCATAGTCGAAAATCATGGAGGCCGTTTTGCTCAAGTTCTCAACTTTCCTTCTAAGGATTTCGGCCACCAGTACTTTTCTTCTCACATTTTCTCACCAACCAAACACCACCATTTCAAAAATCACCAAGATTTCTCCTTCAACTTTTCAACTAGAGGAAGAGCACACGGAGGTAAGGATTATTTCACTTGTCTTGCTACCCCATACACGGCCAAAGAGAGAGAACACGTACAATGTTTCGGTTTAAGGTTTCTTTCACATGAACACACACTTTCACCTTAGAAACTAGGGTTTTTCTTCAAGGAAAGAAGGAACCCGAAATGTTCTTCTTGTTTTAAGCACATGAACATGAGGTCTAGGGTAAATGAAGGGCACAACCACCACTTGGAAGAAAGGCTAGGGCTTTTATCCTTTAAGGGTTTCGGATTCTAGGGTTTTTCCATGAGAAAAAATTTTCGAAAAACTTTAGACACTCACACTCACCCTTATTTCGAGATTAGGGTTTCTCTAGTCATCTTCTAATATATCTTAATATGTTTTTCAGATTTTGCTATTTTATACGTTGGATTTTTGTAAGTAAACTTCCAACTTACTCTTGATAACACTTGTATATATTTTTAGAACTCTTGTTTGTTTATCATTGCTTGAATATTTTTTGTTATAAATATGCTCAATTTTGATAAAAGGATGAGATGCCATGTTTTCATGATGATTTGTTGAAGTATATTTAGAATATGTCATGTTGAGGTTTCGGTTTTGACATGTATATGTGCTATGCATGCTTGTTTTGATATATGAATGTGTATAAGTACGAGTACATGTGCTATGATGATGAAAATCCATGTTTGGAGGACTTGTACGAATCAGCCAAGGCTATATTAAGGGTATAGAATTTCGTTTTATGTTTTGGCAAGTATGATTCGACTATGCTTACGTGTAATCGTCATATGATTGCATGTTCTAATGTTTTCAAGCCATATCGTGAGATGCATGTTGCTGATTGGGCTATTTGTTTCAGTTTTTAGATGTTGCATGAGTATGATAAAGTGTAGCATCATGTGTCCAAGTCTCATGTATGTGAGTCTATGTTTTCAAAAAGAAAGGTCAAAGTATGTTTTATCACGACCCCAAATGCTAGGTCGGGAAAATACCCAAGTGGAACTCCCTAAGTGTTTAAAGTATAGTCGAGACCCTTGGGTTGACAAAGTATAGTCGTCAGGCCTCGAATGGTTCCTTATGGAATGGATATCAGATCAAGATTACACCTAAAGCTAGTGGGTGCCATACGATGAAAGCAAAATAAGTGAACTGCCGTAAAAGAATATGTTTATGTTATGATGTAGTCACCTCGATCAAGTGGATTGTTGGTTGATGCCGTAGTTTACAGGGAACATATGGTGCTTAGGAGAGCCGTGAGGTATCCAACCATGTGAATTATTAAATGAATTAGGCATTTGAGCTCCATGTCATAGATACAATATGATCTACTATGATATGTTATGATATGATATGAAATGACACAAAAGAATGTGATATGATCACCATATGATATGTTATGAAATGATAAGAAATGACATGATATGTTATGAAAAGAACAAGGACCCAAGCTCAAATGATATGTACATGTGACGCCCCCAAATTCCGCTTGGGATCGGACGAACATTTGAAGCGTCGAGACATGCAACACAAGGTTACCTGCCCCTGTTCATGACATATAAGATGCAATATTCCTAACATGCATCTAGCATTATGCAATATTCGCAGCGGATAATTTTTTTCTTTAGCAATACTATACACCAAACTGAAATATCCCAACTTAAAACATACTTCATACATAATGACATACTCAAAAACTGATATCACAACACTAGCCCAAAATGGTTGTGATCAAAAGAGTGATGGAGATTGAACTCCACAAATACAAGTAGTAATCTGAGGTAACTACTGTACTAACACCTATATCGCATCGTCGCTTAGTTGACCGTTTCCAGTTGGTCGATTCCCGATTCTCCTTCAGATCCTGTAACAAAATCTACCATTCGGGAGGAATGGTAGTTGGGACTACCACAGTGAGATTTGATTACAAATCTCAGCAAGTTAACAGAAAACTTCCACACAGGTTAATGATGCATGCATGGTAGTAAAAGCATGAATGCATAATCAAATCATAAGTAATCATAGCATAACTTGACATACAACATAACATAACTAGCATAACTTAAACTGAAACTGAAGCTTAGCATGAACGTGACTTGAAACATAACATGGACTTGAAACATAGCATGAACGTGAACTTGGAATATAACATGGACTTGAAACATAACATGAACGTGAACATGCATAATTTGAACATGAACTTGAGCATGACATAACATAAATGTGAACTTGGAACATAATGCAAACTTGAACATAACATAACATGAACTTGGAACATATTCTTGTCTCATGGGATTATCATAATTGCGTGAATGTAAACTTGAACATAACATAACGTGAAACATGACTTGAACTTGGAATCTTATTCAATAGACTTAATCATTAAAGTGACCATATGGGTGCTACACAGGTCCCCTTGAGCCGTGTGTCCCTGCCGATTACCGCATCACATCACAGGTTTCTATACCAGCTGTGAGTGCGTTAATACGTACTCCACAGTTGTTGTGGCCCCACGTATTCTACGTGTCACAATTGCTGTGTCTCACGTAGTGTATGCTCCACAGTTGTTGTGGCCCCATACTTCATGCTCCACAGTTGTTGTGGCCCCATGACTTATTTGTTTGTGCCACACTTGCTGTGGACACACGTAACATAATGTGTGGCACCATCGGCGTTAGTGCCTGGCGCGCTCCGGTGACCAGCTAATTAGGCCCCATTCGCAACCTGTTGACTGTACTTCGTCAACCTAGGGAATTTCACACCTATTTAGACACTCCAGCGTGAACAAAGGAGTTCCACTAGGATATTACCCCATCCTAGCGCTTAGGGTCGTGATTGACATGAATAACTTAACTGTCATACATGACATTTCGTAACGTGACGTAACATGAACGTGACATAAAAGACAGAAGTCCTGACGTAGCATAACGTGACATGAACTAAGACGATAGACATGACATACTTCGAGACATAAATGTAACAGAGAACATTTCATAACATGGCATACATGTAACATGCAACATTTCGTAACATGGCATACCATATAACAGACAACATTTCTTAACGTGGCGTAACATGTGACAGTGAATATTACGTGACATGAAATACATGTAACAGATGGCATACTTAACTTAACATGACATACTTGCAATGTATTGTAATACGTGACAGAATATCTTGTATAACAGATGAATAATTCATGACAGAATAAATTATGTGTAACAGATAAATATGTAATGACTTGGCATGGCACATATAATAACATGCATATATACAATTTAGTTCTCTTACTGATCACTCATACACATTAAACTGATAGTAAGTTAAAAGCTAACTTACCTTGATCTTCGCGCTTCGAGACAAAACTCAAGTGCGATCACGAGAAACTGAAAGTAGCAATTTCTAAAAATTAGAACTTAATCACTAACAATTAGGAATATGGAGAAATATCAACTTCGAGTAAAATTACCATTTTACCCTCTACATGTGGAAAAATGACCATTTTACCCGTAACTTAAGGATTTTGCATCCTAACTCCAAAAATCACCAAAATTTACATACCTTATGTAAATTTTGTCCTAAGCTCAAATATCAATTTAGAAAAATTTAAAACTAAACACAACCATCAAAACTCTATATGGCCGAAACTTACAAAGGCTATTTCCTTTGCTTTTTGTTGTAAAGGACATCATCACTTTGGCCTAACCAAATATCTGAATGCATAAAATTTCATATGATCGAAACTAACATCAAATATCTTCAAAATAACATTCTAACATGTATATAAGATGCTTAGGATCTTCCAATAAAAATATCAAAGCCATTGGAATAAGATTAAACCATAAAAGATTTAAACTTTCTCAAAACAGAAACTGTTTTTCCTCTTCCAGTTTCTAAGTTTCTAGACCTAAGAAAATATTTCACCAAAACTTTTAATCATGCAACAAATCCTCAACCAATAATCATATACACATGTTAACAGTACTCCATAAAAGTTTCGGACCAAGATCTATTCATTAGCTTGGTGAAAAACTCCAAAATATAACACACTCTCCAGTTTATCGCCTAGAATGACCTTTCTGGGGTCTAAACAACTTTTGACCGATCAAATGATCTCCAAATGGAACTAATAAGGTATCCACGTACTAGACTCCAAAAGAAATAACTTTCATGAGGAAACTTCGCGAGAAAACACTTACAAAATCTTCAAAACGGGCGTTCAAAAGAGGTACGAAAAACTGTCCAAGATTGTCTTTTGTGTTCTATGAAGGAAAAGTGTAAAGGAGAGCTGCTTTTCATGGGAAGTGGATTGGAGAGCTTCTTACACAAACTATGTAAAGTGATAGGACTGAAGGAATGGTTGAGTGTTGGCCTTTTCTTCTCATAAAAATCAGACCAAGTTCTTTTCTCAAGGTGGAGTGTGAGAGTGAAAGAGTGAGGTGGCCCTTTAGCTTTGTCTTTCAAGAACCTTCTAGGCCCTTCTTGTAAAGATCTGACCAACCAAGTGGGGGTAAAAAACTTAGCCATGAAGCAATCCTATGATGACCAAATTCGTGGGCCTTAATGGGCCTAAACCGAATGGGCCTAAATTTTGGGGTTCAAAGAGGGTTTGGGTTGCTATCAAGCCCAAATCCAATATCACTTGGTCCAATCAATTTTTCAAGGTTAACAAGGTTAGATAATGATGTTCTAACACAAATTTGAAGGATTAATAGCATGTGGAAGTGATTTAATCAAGTGATTAAACACAATGCTAGAAATCGGATTAGAAAGGGTTTAGAGACCAACTTTAGGGTTTTGGGGAAACCGTTTAGGATTCTGATTTCAACAATGTTTTTGGGCTTTCCATTGGATTTCCACCATTTAGGGTTTCACTAGGATTGAAAACCTCTTTGGTCTGTCACAATTTGGTTGATCAGATGAAACAAATTTTTGCTTAAGTGGCATGATCTCACACCTTGATTCCTTCAAATCCAACAAACGTTCCTCATGGTGCCAAGTATCTAATATTATTCACTAAGTGTGGCTAAGATCTTGCCAAGTATCCAAATAAAATTTCTCTAATCTAATTTGGACATTCCACACTGTGATTTTGAAACACTGCAATTGGTACGCTTATCGAGATTACTATTCACTTAAAAAAAGTGAATCATAAAATTAACACTAAAAATTTCTAAATATTCATATTAACCTACAGTGAAAATCGTTTACCGAAATTCAACCTCGAAGTACCCCTAAAAATAATTTCATAATTTTCAACAGACGTTTCGTCCGGAATTATGAAAATAGGATATTACGCCATAAAATTCTAAATAATCCACTCTGTCTAATGGCGTGGATCATAATGCATTTTGACAGTTCTAACCACCTCAAATAAATAAAACTCATATTTCTAGCACCATAGTGAGTGATAACACTGACTATGTTGATAGACTAAAACCTATGCGATTGGTCGATTCATAAAAACTTATAGAGTTTTTACGAGATTCCTAAAGTCAACAAAAATTCCACCAATGAATTTCTGGTGGGCTGTTACAGTACATGTGTTAGGAGTTTAAAAGATAAAAGATATTTTATGAAAAAGTCTATGTTGCATATGTCAAAGTTTTACGTCAAAGTACATGCCCATGCATTCATTTGTGGTTTACTTTTATATGCTTGTGATATCTGCTGTATGTTGACTGTTTACTTGTTGAGATTTATTGAAATCTCACTGTGGTAGTTTTCACTACCATTTCCCATCTAGAATGGGAGAAATTGTTATAGGTTTAGACAACCATGACGAAATGCAAGAGGATGGTACCCCCGACCATCGAGGAGCTACCCAAGAACAATGAGAGCTCGACGGAGCCTTCTTTGTTGGATAGGGTAGAGAACACCGACTGGCTCATTACCGAGGCATTGCAGCTCATTAATGAGATGAAAAGGTTAAAGACTTGGGACAAAGACTGATTTTTGGAGAAAAGAAAGAAGCAGGACTAAAGTTGTATTTTTGGGAAACGGGACCATGGAAATAGTAGTAGAAAAAGAAATGACTTGAGGGTTTTCTATGAAATTAGTTTTTTGATGGTCCTGTGTTTTGGAAAAATTTTGAAAACAATTATCTATTTTGGGAGTACTTTATTGAAATTTGAACTTTTGGGATGCTTACACTTCGATACCATGATTATTACATTACCACAGGCCCTATGTATTTAAAAGAATTTTTTCGCGGCAAATTACTGCATACTACTAGATTTATAGCTGCATTGCATCTTATTTGTCATGTAAAGGGGTATGTAGCCTTGAGTTCCATGTCTCGACACTTCAGCCACTGTCCAATCCCAAGCGAGGATTAGGGGCATCACAATTTCTCCATATCCGGTCTCTTGATCTGTAACAACTTCTACCATTCCGGGTTGGGAATGGTAGTGGAATCTACCACGGTGAGATTTGAAAAAATCTCAGTAAGTAAACATACAACAGATAACATAAGAATATAAAGGCAAACCATGAATTGAATGTATGAACATGTACTTGACACAAAACTTAGTTCATGCAATTTGACTTTTTCCGAAGACGTGTAACAGAGATCTTTTGACTTTTTAATAAAACATATTTTCCATTTGCACATTTCTCCTTACAAATAACACATCTTTAACTCATTGCCTTGTACTCTTCTTGTAACATGTAATTTGGATACCTCACGGCTTCCCTATGCACCATTGGTTCCTCGCTCTTTACCGCATCACCCAACGACCCACTTGACCGCTGTGATTATGTCATAGTCCTTACTATATTGTAGTTTGCCATTTTGCCTTCACCGTATATAACACATGTGGCACCCATTAGCTTTAGATGCTACCTCGTTCTGGTATCCTTCCCACAATGATCCATTCAAGGCCCATCGACGCTACCACTCCAATTTACGCACTCTAGAGTGGACAAAGAGGTACTAAGACATTCTCCCATCCTAGCATTTGGAGTCGTGATAAAACATATATAAACTCTTTTCTTTGAAAATAGTACACAACCCAAATGCATGTGACATGAAACTTGTGACACTTTTCTTTTATTGCATCATGTGAACATGTAAATGCCAAGAATCATGTAACCATGTGATACAACATTGAACACCTCATGTTACGGCCTGAAAATATTAGAACATTCAAATACTTAGTTCACAAACATAGGAAATAACATTCATGAGATGCCAAAGTAGAAGAGCAATATCTCAAACCCAAATACATATGCATGGATGAATCATTTGGGACATACACAAACATGTTATAACAAGCAACTCGAGCTAATATTTCTAAGCATACCTGAAACATCATGAACAAGTAAACATAGCAAGAACATCATGCAAATCTGATTACAAGGCATTGCATAGCAAGAGATTATAATCAATCAACTAGTTCATATGATAGCACATAAGAATGCAAAGTTCACACGATGTATACAAATATTATCCAAAGTAGGTTGAGAGTCTACTTATAAAAATCCAAGGTAGTGAAATGTGATCAAGCAAGCTGTAAACGTGTTTGTTCAAAATATTAGAAACAAGAAGAGATAATCTAAATTCAACGTGGGTGGTCATGCTAGGGCTTCTTTTTGCTCATGGTGACACTCCAAGCATTCAACCTAGAGGTCCTTGGTTAAGGGTGGTTGTGTTTTTCCTCTTGACCTCGGCAAGGTCTTAGGCTTGTGTATGAGGGCATGGTGAGGTGCATGTTGTGCAAGGTGGCCGAGATTCCTGAGAAGCGATGTGGGAATCTCTTCTCCTAGAAAGGTTGAACACTTCGGCGTGATGGTGGTGGTGTTCCTTGGATTTGAAACCCTAGTGACCCCATCACCCTTTTGTGTGTTTGACTTGTGAGGGCTAGAGTGGTACTGTGCGACATGTTCTTTGAGAACGTGGTTTTCACCTTGTTCCTTGCTTGTGACTAAGAAGAGAGAGTGATGAATGGTGTTTGTTTGGAGAGAAAATAGAGAGAAAGTGGATTTGGGCATGTGGGAGAACAAAAATGCAAAGCATGAACTAAAATGGCATCCAAAAAGCCTTTTAACTGTCGACCCTTACCCTTTTATATGTGTCATACCCTACTCCTTCCTTCTTACGTACGTTTCTCTCTTTCTGACGTATGTTTCGTCTTTATGATGTAAGCAAATCCTGAGGGCAGAGATTTTGTAAATTGTCTGCCCCTCCCATCTAGCGACTGCGAGACTCGTCATGCATGCCGAACCTCGATGGCGTGTCTTCAAGGATATCGTACGACTTCTAGGGCAAGCCCAGTGTTTTAAATGTGCTGGAAATATTTATAAGGAGTAATTCCGGTGTTATTGAATTAAGATTGATCTTAAATACGACAATCATGATATTCTTCAAGAGCTCCAAAAATATTATAATCGTTGGAAATAATTTTAATATTATTATTAAAATGATTTCAATTATTTAAGATATTATGAGATTTAAATTATGTTGAAAGTTTTTATTAATCAAATGATTTTATTCTCTTTAATATGTTAAGTGAGACTTCATCATTTTATTAATGATGAAGAATATTATTTTATAAACTAAAGTTAGTTTAAAATAATATTCTACCTTAATTCCTCTAAGCGTTTTTAATTAAGTTAAATATTTACGCATTTTCAAATCAGTATTTGAAATCCACCGTTAGATTGTTATGTGGATCCCCAGACGAAGGGTCTGGGTTAAATACCAAGAACCCCTCGCTTTTCCCTCAGCTCTCTCTCTCTCCTCCCTCTCCCCAGCGTACGCAGTATGCAGCTTTCCTCCCACGCCGAACAGCTCCATGCCTCAGCCTGGCGCCGCCGTGCGCCAGTGAGTCGCACCTCCACCACCATCAACCTTTTCCCATGACGGCGACCCCTCACCGGCAAAGCTAGCCCCTATCGTGTGGCCACCTTCTACATGCAAGCACACAACCTCTCACGCACGGTTTCACCGTGCGTAGCCTCTCCACCACTGTACGCGGCAGCCCAAGCCACCACATTGCCACCGACAGCCTCTCCCTTCACCGGTGAACCCCTTCCTCGGAACCCCAGGCCATGGGAAGCCCCCTCTCCTCCTCCGTTGCACACACGCACGAAACCCATTTATGGGTTTTGCACGGCTTCAAGGCCACCGACGGCCCTAGCGCCGTCGTGTGCCAGTTCCAGCTCCACCAAGCACCTCCCCTGGCCACCAAGGCTCCTCCCCGAGCTCCTCCAAGCCAGTCGAGCCTCCCTCTCCCATTTCCATGCTTTGAGGCACACGGGTTTCACGTGGAAACCCACGGCTTGACCATGCTCCACCACCCCAGCAGCCATGAAGACCACCAACAACCTCCCTTGACCTCCCTTAGCCCAACCCTAGGTACAAACCACCACTTTGAGTGGTGGGTAATCACTGCATGTGATGGACAGCCACTGCGCGTGGCTGATCGCCACTGTACAAGGCTAGATCAGCCATGTTATGCTCCTTGCCACCATCACAAGGCCACCACGAGCCCTTCCAAGACCACACCTAGCTATCGAAACGCCTAAACAGTCACCGTACGTGGGTTAGCTGCCACGTACGACACTTCCGACATCATCGGCTGTGACGATCAACGAGCAACGCATGGGTTATCTCGTCGATGGTATAACCCTCTATCCCTCGTTAATTATGTTAGATATTGATTAGTTAACTAGGTTGTGGATTGTGCTGTTGGTATTTGTGGAGTTGTGGTATTATGATGTGGTGCTGTGTGATGAAGTGTTGGGCATATCTGTGTTGGATGGAGATGTGTTGTGCTGTGTAGTGTATTGGGAAGTGTTAGGCGTAATTGGGAAGTGTGTTGTGTTGTGTTGTGGATTGTGTTGTAATGGTGGCGTGGCTTATGTGGAATGGGAACAGTACACGCTGAGTATACTTTGTGTGTGTGGTGTAGTGTGAGATAAGCAGAGTATATGTTAAATATACCCTTCTGGCGTATTATGGAATGGGATGAGTACGAGTGGAGTGTACTCTGTGTCGTAGTGCGTGTGAATGGACTACACGTTGAGTGTACTCTATGTGGTGGAGTGATGTACCATATGGCGAGTAAGCCATAATGGTGATGTGGCGTGTTGTGTATAAAGGGAGTACACAGGGAGTGTACTCCATGTGGTGGATTGATACACCATATGGCGTGTACGCCATAATGGTGATGTGGCGTGATGTGTATGAAGGGAGTACATGTGGAATGTACTCAGTATGGCGGAGTGATACGCCATGTGGCGGATATGCCATAATGGTGATGTAGTGTATGTAAAGGGAGTACACGTGGAGTGTACTCTTTGTGATGGAGTGATGTACTATATGGCGGGTATGCCATAGTGGTGATGTGGCGTAGTATGTATGAAGGGAGTATACGTGGAGTGTACTCCACATGGCAGCGACACTCTGTGTGGCGTGTCGTAGAGATAAGGATGGTTATGTGATTTATGGGCGTGGAACATGATGTGTAGTGTCAGGAACTGTGGAACAGTGTCCCGAAGTAGCTATGGTGAGGCCTGTAGTCTAAGGTGATGGGTGTCACCATGATGGAGTTATGGCTAGGAGTATGCGTGAAGTGGCAGAACAAGTATAAGAGTGCGCAGCGGAAGCATGATTGAGGAATGTCACGAAGTGACATGACTACTGACAGTCGTGCTTGTGATGGGCGAAGTAGTAGAACAAGTGTAAGAGTACGCAGTGGAAGCATGACTGGGCAACATCACGAAGTGACGTGGTTATTGGAAGTCATGCTTATGATGGGTGAAGTGTTAAAGTGTAGAAATGACGTAATGGAAACGTGACGAGATGTCACGATGTGACAGGAGTACGTGAGGAACCGTACTCGTGATGGGTTAGGAGTTGGCATAGAAATGATGTAACGGGATATCAATGGATGTGATAAGGTCATGATGTAGCTTGGGAGCAATCTTGAGCTATATGACATGACATAAGGCATAGTTGTGAATGGAGTCTTGTCATGTCAAGTGTTGGGATGAACTGTCAAAAGGGATGGGTAGCATGAAGAGTCATGCTAGCCGGGTTAAGAGAAGGTTGGTAT
Source organism: Juglans regia (assembly GCF_001411555.2). Lineage (NCBI taxonomy): Eukaryota > Viridiplantae > Streptophyta > Magnoliopsida > Fagales > Juglandaceae > Juglans > Juglans regia. The sequence goes on along the minus strand of NC_049901.1, from coordinate 29,822,238 downwards.
CGGAGTATGGCCCTTGTCCCTACGAGCAAGTGATCAACATGTTATATGTTGATCTTAGGTGATAAAAGGGTAAGGCACATGTGTAACATGGTGAGACACATGTGTCGGACGGATTCACCATATGTAATGGGTAATCTGTCATTAGTACAGTTACATGGTGCTTAAGCCTCAGAGTTGGCTTAGAACTGTGTGGCTTGTATGGATGGGAATGAGGATTTAGTGTGGGCTAAGATGCATGAAGGTAGTGACGGGCATATTGTTAGGATTGGGATGCGTGACTTAGTCGGTTTGAGTCATGTATCAAGATGAGTTCAATAAGAAGAGTAAGACGAATGTCTTAGTGTCTTAATCCTAAGGTGAATCATGGGTTCACTTTAGTGGATGAGCACTCAAGACAAGACTTTGAGTTGGAAGATGTGGTGACCATAAGTGGTCCCCGAAGGGTTTAGCATAGTAAAGGGCATGTAAGTGCACGAGATAGAAGGAAAGTGTTCGAAGTATAGAGTAGTTCTATTTATAGTTAAGTTGCTTATGCATTAGATAGAAAATGACGCTAAGGTATGTGTATGCATGTAGGTTGCCATCTGACAAGCACATGAATGGATTGCATGACATGCAAATAGCATGGAGTCCAGGTAAGTGTTACGTTCATACTCTTCTAGAGTTTCCAAGATACAAGAAACGCTTTTCCTTTAAGATGCTCACAAAAAGAAACGAAAGATGTTTTAAGAGAGAAAATGCTAATTGTTCAAAGGTATAAGTATGTACAGCCCCTCCTTGGCAGCCCTTGTTTATGCAACCAAAGTATTAATTGTATGCATGTGAATGGATGACTATACGCTGTATCTATTGTATGTATTTTCTAAGAAAATCTATAAACTGATGAAAATGCATGAAAGGCATGACAACGGATGTTTTTATGGATCCTACGAACCGACGCTTTTATGTGCGCCACGAGGTGATGCTCGTGGATGCCATGAGAGATGACGTTCAAGGTGACGCTTATGGATGCCATGAAAGCTGACGTTTAAGCCCATGTATGTTCTTAAATGACGTATGCACGAACGAACAGTTAAAGAAAGGATAGAACTGAAATGAACTGAAAAATGAAAAGACAATTTTCGGGCTTACGCCCCAAACGATGTTTATCCATGAAAAGAAATATTTTCTCATGAAAGGACTGTTAAATGAAAGAATGAACTGAATGAAAGCTCCAGCTTTCTAGAGCTGACATGAACGAATGAATGAAAAGCAAGAAAGAAAGAAATGAATGAATGAAGATACGTAACATCCACATGAATGAATGAAAAGTGTACCAATGAATGGGCAGATTGCAATGCCGGGTAAGTAGTACTAGAAGTGCACCCAGTACTGCCCCCTATGAAAGCGATTCCCAACCTGTGGCCACGGGCAGAATCCGGGTCCAAAGGAAGACCGCTAACCCAAACACACGGGGCATAACAGTGTGTACTGGCCTATGAAAGTGATAAGAACGAATGGATGTATGCATGTATGTATGAACGCAGGAATGCACGAACCTTTAAGAAATGATGGCACTGACGGGGGACACGTTTTAAAGAAAGGAAAGCCTTTTGAAAGGAAAAATCCTGACCAGTGAAGTTTTCAAAAGAACGCACGTAAGCACGTATGCATGCACGAACTCTTGAAGAAATGAAGGCACTGACGGTTTTACGAAAATAGTGCCCATGTTTAAAAAGAGAAAAACCCCGTCCAGTGACGTTTTTAAATGAACGCACGTATGACACGTATGCATGCACGTAATAGTATGTACGAGTGATGAATGCATGAATGAAAACCTATATTGTTATATTTTAACTGTATGAAGTAATGGTTACGAGTCTTCGACTCGTTTTAGTTTTTATGCATGATCAGGACGGACACGGCCCATGGGGAAGAGTAGAGTTTTAAACATACGAGAGGCCTTTTTCTTTCAAGATTTATGTTTTCCGCTGTAAACCTTTTTTTATAGTCAAAGCACATTTTAATTTATAAACGTAGAGTCTCGCACTCTGGGTATGCAACTGAAAAGTTTTAAATAGGACGGTTCATCCATTTTCTAAAAAAAAAATATTTTGTAAAAAGTCCCACCACAAAGACGGGCGTTACAATATGCCCCTTCGGTTTCCTCTCACACTTCACCTTGGAAATGTATGAAATTCATGCATGGGCGCCATGTGGCATATCCACCATCATTTGGCCAAATCTCCCTCTTCATCTTCCCATATCTTTGTTTTTCTCGAGAACTCAAAGGTTTCTTGACAAGTGGCGTGTTGAGCTCCAAAAGCTGAAACCCTAATGCCTTTCTGAGTCCCTCCACTATGTCCAGGTTCAATGAACCTTTAAGGCTTAAGGGTATTTTCACTCAACCCTAATCATCCTTGGGACAGTGGGCGACTGCATGCTTGCCACTTGGCAATGCTATGTGTGTGTTGTTGCCACCTCTTCTTTTGTACAAAGATCTTTCATCTTCCCTAGGCACCTTTTCCTTTACCCCACTTGGGGTAGTGTGTGATGCATCTTCCCTAGGCGCCCTTTCCTTTACCCCCTGTGCCTTCTTGAAACCCTAATGAGTGATAAGTGGCGTGAGAGGGTGAGTGAGGGTAGTGGTTGAGATTCCTAGGGACTAGGATTTGCATCATCCTAGGTCTCTGATAAGTGTGATTTTTATGTGATTTTTATTACTCTTTTATTTATGAAAAGTGTCATTTTTCCTTCATATACTATTGATTTTATTTTATTTCTATATATTTTTCTTTATTTTCTTGGATTTGAAGGAATGAGAAGATTTAGTGCGAAAGGAAGACATTTTGGTACAAAAGAAGAGACTACGGATCCAAATTGACGAGAGGCGACGAGATCTGAAGAGAGCCGAAGAGATTCAGGCGAGGAGACTCAATGATGACCAGAATTGGTGATAAGAGTTAGGCGACAAGCAAGATGTTTTACCTCCTGGGTGAGAAGACTTGGCGATAAGACTCCGGGCAGTTAAATTGGGCGACTAATCTAAATGACCAATTTAAAAGACCAACCTAAACGACATCATGGGCAATAACTAGTAAAGGCGAGCAACTTTACAGCTTGGTAAGTTGGCGATAGGGTTCTATAATCCCAGTCAGGAGTCTTTCCTCTCGGTAGGCGATGAGACCAGTTATATTCAGCGCACACAGAATCTACCTGGTGGGACCCTTCCGAGTTTTGTAGTCAATCTGCTGACCGTCAAATCCTCCCGAACTCCATAAATCAAGCTGCTTATTACTAAATCTTCCATTTTAGATAATTCTGTTATTTTTGGGATAATTTCTTTTACGTTAACTTTTATCTTTAGAAACTTTTTTCCAGATCTATAGGCTAGATTGTAGCCATATTTATTTTGTTTTCGGATTTGAATTTTGACATCTATTTAATCCCGTCTTGTGGGATGAATAGAAGAGGAGGAGAGCTTGAGTTTTAGATTTCAATAGTTCAGAGTTTATTATTTAAGTTTCTTTCAAGGAGGCAGATCAAGGGGAGCAGAGGCCACAGTCGCTTGCTTCATAAACTGACTCCAACGAAGAACATTAGTTTTATTGTTTTTCTTTTCAATTTCATTATGAACTAATTATATTTTCTAGAGCTTTGATGTAATCTAGCATTGAACACACAATTTATATTCTAAGTTATTTTATTTTCAATATCTCCATGATTGAGTGTTTATTCCTTATTCTTAATGCTTGCAATTTTCTAGCTAATAATTGTTCAATCTATTGAATCGCAATGAAACCGAGAGGTAATTTGTTATTAAAGCTCTAAGATTAAGCACCAGTAGTTGAGCGAAAGTAGAGATACTTTACCGCGATTAGTGTGATTTTTAAGAAAAATCCAAAGAACTTAATGAGTCTCCAATTAGTCGAATTCACATAGAGATATGAAGTTATTAGTTGGAGATATTTATCGTATTGTTCAAGAGAAAATATTGAATAGTTGAGAGATTTTTTTCATCAACTTGGGATAATTGGAATTTTATAACAAGGAAGAATAAATTGTATGGGATTTGATAGGTGAAATCAAACGCTCTAGATCTATTCTTATTATTTTTAAAATCTTAATTTTAATGCTATTGTCTTCAGTTTAATTAAGATAATCCATTCTTCAAATTTAGGTTTTCCAAATAGTAATTAATTTAGTCAATTTCAATACTCAATAGCATAATTATTCCCTGTGGGTTCAATATCCATTTTCTTTAAAACACTTTACTACTTGTTATGATTCTGTGGACTTGCAGATATTTTTAGCACAAGAAGTTTTTGGCGCCGTTGCCTGGGATAGTTATTTGTTATTGATATTGATACTAGCTTGATTTTTACTATTTTGGATTTTATTATATTGGTTTAAATTAGATCTCAATTTGATTTTTTGTTTTCAGGAATTAGAAGTGCATGCCCCGATTTAAATCATTAGAGCATACACTTTTCGATCCTGAGATTGAAAGAACTTTACGTTGGACTAATAAAGAGAAAAAGAAAGAGGTCGCCGCATCTAAATTTAATATGGCTGACTAGGAGCACAAGACGTTAAGAGACTATGCTATTGTCACAACCCCGCGCCGGGAAGGGTGGGATCACGACGTACATACCTATCCTTTTCTTTCCTTATTCTTTTTCTAATAACATACGATCGGCATGGACATGTATTCTAAATTTCTCATTTAATAAAGGGAACACCTGATAGACATTCTATTCGAACATTCATCCATAAAAGACTCTCATAGTCCATACATTCATAAAAACATAATCCATCATCCATAAACATAATTGTTCTAGTTAGGGAAGGTCCTAAACGTCTGCCTCTCCTCTGCAGTAGTGCCTTGCTCCCCAGACTTTTTTAAAAAAAAAAAAAAAAAAGAAGAGCCGGTAGCCACCCACATAGCAGCCTCGTCCCAAGTTTATTAATAAACCCTCACTTATGGCGGAGGAATACCGTGGTAACAGACGGACACTTGGGATTTACAAAAAATACCCCATGCATCAAACAAATTAAAAAAAAAAAAAAAACTCATCCTATACAAAGCCCAACAAGAAACCATCTAACTACATGCCACACTCAAAAGAAACTTTCTACCTTATAGATGGAAAAACAATCTTATCCAGTCGGATCATGCCCCTCACAGCAGAAGCTAGAAAGTTCGTACTTGATCCATATGTCCTCGTGATCCCTGATTCCCCTTGACGGGCAAAGAAATCCATAACTTTATTACCTTCACGAAAAATATGAGAAACGGAAAAAACCATTCCTACCAGACATTCAAGCAACAACTCCCAATAGTCCCAAAAGTACCACACATTACAGGCACCCGAAGTCAACCAATGAACAATTAACGCAGAATCACACTCTATCTCCACATGATTTAGGCCAAACTCTTTGTAGACCATGATACCTCTCAGAAGGGCCCTTAATTCAGTCTCATTATTCATGCCCATACCAAGTGTTCCGAGAAGGCCACCTTGACATTCCCCAAATGATCCCTAATTACTCCACCCCCTCCACAAGATCCCGGATTTCCCCTACTGCTCCCGTCAACATTCAATTTCACCCAACCTGCCGCTGGCTTTCTCCACGCCACCGCACAAGGACGGCTCACAGGAACCTGCTTAATAAGCACATTAATATTTGATAGAATCTTATAATCACCCGGAGAGAGCCCCTTACACTTTGACATGTTTATAGAAATTTGGCTAAGCCAAAATTTAACCGCAAGCCAAACTTCCTCTGCCGATTCATAAGTCGCCTCCATTCTAGCCTTACACTTTCTTGCCCATAGTCTCCAAGTAGCCAGACACGGAAGCAAGCCTACAAGTACACCCCGCTGGGATGCACGCTTCGCACAGCTGAACCAACAGTAAATACGTGCATGCCATGATGAAGCTGTCATGCACCGAACACCCAATGCCGTCGAGGCCTTCCTCTAAACTAACGTAGCTATATCTCCCGAGCACAGAACATGATCCAAAGTTTCGGAACTTCCATTTGTACAACAATCACAACGAGAGGCAAGATTAATACCCATAGTTATAATACGAGCATCCACTGGGAGGCACCTGAACCATGCCTTCCAAACACAAATAGCCACACGACTAGGGAGGAGTTTATGCCAGAACCAATCCGTCCTTGGACAGGTTTCCCTACGAACCCAAATAATGTCCCATGTGGTAGACATAGAAAAAAGACCATCTCTGTTTGGTTTCCAAATGTAAACGCCCGACCCCTCCTTACCTGCCACCACTGACCGAATCACCTCAAGAGCTTATTTTCTCCAATTAAATTTATTAGGGCAGATTCATCCCATACATTACCAACCCATAGGTCCTTGACTTGGAGATTAGAGTTTATAATATTCTGGGCGTCAACATTAAGAGGTCCACTCAAAAGCCATCGATCATGCCAAAAAGAGACTCTTCCTTCCTTAACCCGCACCCTAGAATGCTCATAAACCTTTGGAAAATCCTGCATGATAGATTTCCAAAAACGCGAACCATTTACACGTGAAACCGCCAAAAGAAGATTTCCTTCCTTCACATATTTAGCATGGAAGAACTGGGTCCAAAAGATTATCTAATGTTAGGAGACGCCAAGCGAATTTCATATGCATGGCTTGCTGAACTTCGTATAGGTCCCGAATTCCTAAGCCTCCTTCCTTGATTGGTTTACAAATAGCCGACCATGCAACCCACTTCTTTTCTGCCTTCCCATTATACTCACCCCAGAAGAAAGTCGTTAAAATAGAATTTATCTGAGTGAGAATAACCTTAGGCACATTAAGCACCGCTAAAAGATGTGTTGGCATACAAGACCCCACATGCCTAAGCAAAGTGAGACGATCTCCTTGAGACAAAATTTTTAATTTCCACCCTGCAACCTTGTTCCGAATTTTAGTCACCAATGGTTCCAAGGCTTTAGCCGTAAGACGTGCCGTCACCAAAGGCACCCCCAAATAAGTAGTTGGAAAAGTACCTTCCGTAAAACCTGTCATTCTTAGAAGGCCACATTTCCTGGATTGATTAATATGTTTGGACAAAAATATAGCTGACTTCTCATTGTTAATACGCTGTCCAGACCAAGAAGAATATTTTTCCAATGCCAACAATAACATTTTAATTGATCTTTTCTCCCCTTTGGCAAAAATAAGAAGATCATCAGCATATAGAAGATGAGATACTAAAGGCGCTCCTCGAGGATGATAATACGAACCAATCTTTACTTCCTCAAAATCCTTTTGCAATAACCGAGTGAGAACTTCCTGCATGATAATAGACAAATATGGAGAAAGAGGATCCCCCTGCCATAGGCCCCGAGTTGGTTTGAAAAAACCTTTATATGTTCCATTCATCATGATCGAGAATGAAGGGGTCTTTATACGCGTCTCCACCAAACCACAAAACCTTTCAGACAAACCAAAGCCCTTCAGAACCAAGCATAGGAAAGACCAATCAACTCGGTCATATGCCTTTGCCATATCAATCTTCAATATTACATTTCCTCCATTACTCTTGCGATGAAGAGAATAAACCATTTCTTGTGCTAGCATGATATTCTCAAAAACACTACGCCCCAGAACAAGTGCACCTTGTTCCCATGAGATCATGCGAGAAAGAAAACTAGCCAAACGATTCACAAGATTTTTTGAAAAAAATTTATATGCAACACTACACAAGCTAATAGGCCTAAACCTATCAAAGCTTTGGGGATTTTGCACTTTAGGAATGAGAACAATAAACGATGCCGAATAAAACCTTGGGAGAGGTGTACCTGAAAAGAAATCCCGAGTAGATTCAACCACGTCCCTTTTAACTATATCCCAACACTCTAAATAAAAAAACTGAGCCAAAGCCATCTAGCCTGGGACTACTATTTTTTGGAATAGAAGATAAAGCCCTCCAAACCTCCTCCTCAATTGGTTCTTGATAAAGAAAGATATTCTCCTCATCATTCACCGCTGAAGAGACAAGACCCATTAAATCTGGCTGCACAGAAGGACCCTCTCCCCCGTAAGAAAATTTTGAAAAAAATTAACCTCCTCATTGTGAACCACTTTTGGTGAATCCAAACAAACCCCATTAGGAAGAGTCATTTTAGAAATAGCCAACGCTCTCCGGCGTTGATTCACAAAGGCATGAAAAAACTTCGTATTAAGGTCACCTTCCTCAAGCCTTTTCCTTTTTGCTTGCTGCACTAATCTCAGTTCCTCTCTATTTTCCCACACCTCCAATTTAGCCTTGGTACTTAAATATTCATGTTCCAAGTCCGACTGAAACCCATCTTGAAGCTTGAATTCAAGAAACTCCAAGCGTTCCTCTAAGGTTTTAATGGAAAAATCCACTTGACCTGTGACGCCCCCAAATTCCGCTTGGGATCGGACGGACATTTGAAGTGTCGAGACATGCAACACAAGGTTACCTGCCCCCGTTCATGACATATAAGATGCAATATTCCTAACATGCATCTAGCATTATGCAATATTCGCAGCGGATAATTTTTTTTTCTTTAGCAATACTATGCACCAAACTAAAATATCCCAAATACTTAAAACATACTCCATACTTAACGACATACTAAACAACTAAGATCACAATAATAGTCCATAAGGTTGTGATCAAAAGAGTGCTGGAGATTGAACTCCACCAATACAAGTAGTAATCTGAGGTAACTATTGTAATACCATCTACGTCGCACCGTCGCTTAGTCGGCCGTTTCCAGTTGGTCGATTCCCGGTTCTCCTTCAGATCCTATAACAAAATCTACCATTCGGGGGGAATGGTAGTTGGGACTACCATAGTGAGATTTGATTACAAATCTCAGCAAGTTAACAGAAAACTTCCACACAGGTTAATGATGCATGCATGGCAGTAAAAGCATCAAAGCATAATCAAATCATAAGTAATCATAGCATAACTTGACATACAACATAACATAACTGGCATAACTTAAACTGAAACTGAAGCTTAGCATGAACGTGACTTGAAACATAGCATGAACGTGAACTTGAAATATAACATGGACTTAAAACATAACATGAACGTGAACATGCATAATTTGAACATGAACTTGAGCATGACATAACATAAATGTGAACTTGGAACATAACGTAAATGTGAACATAACATAACATGAACTTAAAACATATTCTTGTCTCATGGGATTACCATGATTGCGTGAACGTAAACTTGAACGTAACATAACGTGAACTTGAAACATGACTTGAACGTGAAATACATGAACTTGAAATCTTATTCAATAGACTTAATCATTAAAGTGACCATATGGGTGCTACACAGGTCCCCTTGAGCCGTGTGTCCCTGCCGATTACCGCATCACATCACAGGTTTCTATACCAGCTGTGAGTGCGTTAATACGTACTCCACAGTTGTTGTGGCCCCACGTATTCTACGTGTCACAATTGCTGTGTCTCACGTAGTGTATGCTCCACAGTTGTTGTGGCCCCATACTTCATGCTCCACAGTTGTTGTGGCCCCATGACTTATTTGTTTGTGCCACACTTGCTGTGGACACACGTAACGTAATGTGTGGCACCATCGGCGTTAGTGCCTGGCGCGCTCCGGTGACCAGCTAATTAGGCCCCATTCGCAACCTGTTGACTGTACTTTGTCAACCCAGGGAATTTCACACCTATTTAGACACTCCAGCGTGAACAAAGGAGTTCCACTAGGATATTACCCCATCCTAGCGCTTAGGGTCGTGATTAACATGAATAACTTAACTGGCATACATGACATTTCGTAACGTGACGTAACATGATCGTGACATAAAAGATAAAAGTCCTGACGTAGCATAACATGACATGAACATAAGATGACAGACATGACATAGTTCAAGACATAAATGTAACAGAATACATTTCATAACATGGCATACATGTAACATGCAACATTTCGTAACATGGCATACCATATAACAGACAACATTTCATAACATGGTGTAACATGTGACAGTGAATCTTACATGACATGAAATACATGTAACAGATGGCATACTTAACTTAACATGACATGCTTGCAATGTATAGGAATACGTGACAGAATATCTTTTGTAACAGATGAATAATTCATGACAGAATAAATTCTGTGTAACAGATAAATATGTAATGAATTGGCATGGCACATATGATAACATGCATACATACAATTTAGTTCCCTTACTTATCACTCATACACATTAAACTGATAGTAAGTTAAAAGCTAACTTACCTCGATCGTCGCGTTCTACTAGAATAAAGCGCGAAACACGAGGAACTGTAAAAGGTTATTCTAAAAGTTAGAAATTAATTACTAACAATTAGAAATGTGAAAAGAGACAACTTAGAGTAAAATTAACATTTTACCCTCTACATGTGGACAAATGACCATTTTACCCCCTAACTTAAGGATTTGATATCCTAATTCCAAAAAAATTACCAAAATTTACATTCCTCATGTAAATTTTGTCCCAAACTCAAATCTCAACTCAGAAAAATTTAAAACCAATCACAACTATGAAAAACTCACTATGGCCGAAACCTACATAGGTCATTTGTCTTATTTTGGTTGCAATTCTTTCAAGTTCCAAAACTCATGAATAAACCAAAATCTTGTAACAAAGATCTTCCTATCCTAAGTTTAAAAACACCCTTAAAACTATCCATTAAGAAAAAGCTAATTATCAATACCAAACTTTTTGTAAAAAGACCCAAACTTTTTAACAAAAAGTAAACCTTAAATCACAAGTTTTGACCTTAATAAAAACATCTCCAAGAATTCCAAAAAATCAAATCTTACTTCTAACATATTCATAACATCATCCTAAGATCAAACATGCTTTAAAACATCAAACAAAACTCACCAAAAAACACAAAACAACACTTGGAGTTTTTGGTTTTAAACTTAGTCCAAAACAGAAACTGATTTTCCCAACTAACTATGATCAATCTCTTGATCCATGGCTTAAAGACATGTGATCTTCAAACTAACACATCACATGGTTTAAAAATGTGTCCTAAAGAAGATCCAACCATCAAACTTAAAATCACATGGCTAAAATTTAATAAAACATGGATCTAACTCAAAAACATCAAAGTTTAGGCCTAACCGAAATCCTCTTGCATAGAAAATCATATCTTTAAAAATAATACTAAATATCTTCGAAATAACATCCTAACATGTATATAAGAGGCTTAGGATCATCATATAAAAATATCAAAGCCTTTGGAATAAGATTAAACCACGAAATATTCAAACTTTCACCAAACAGAAACTGTTTTTCCACTTCCAGTTTTCAAGTTTCTAACTCTAAGCAAATCTATCATCAAAAGCCTTATTCATGCAACAAAACCTCAATGAACATTCATAAACACATCTTAACAACACTCCATAAAATTTTCGGACCAAGATAAGTCCATTAGCTTGGTCAAAACTTCCAAAACATAACATACTCTCCAGTTTCACGCCCAGAATGACCTTTCCATGGTTAAAAATACTTTTGACCAACCAAATGAGAATGGAATGAGACTAATAATATATCCACGGAAACTAGACTCAAAGACGAACAACTTATGTGAAGGAATCATCGTGCGAAAATACTTACAAAGGGTCGTAAATGGCCACGCAAAAAGTCCCAGAAATCTGCCCGAGAGAGCTCTTTTGGGTTTCTCTCTAAGAACGGGAGAAAGAAGTGATAAAATGGAGAGAAGTATGTCTTGCACGACTTTAGACTTCTGGAGGGAGAAGTTATGGGCTTGAATGACCCTTGATTGGAGGTGGATATGTGACATAAAGTGGAGAATAGAGAGGGGCAGAGACTGCTTGCAGCAGCTGTGAAAGATGGAGGTTGATGGAGTGGATTTCTCCTTCACATCAAGGCACTATTGGGTGCAGCCAATGGCAGTGGATGGTCTGCCATGTGGGGGAGGAAACTTCTCCAAGAAGCTTTGCCAAGGTGGCCAATTTCGTGGGCCTTGGTGGGCCCCACCAAGTGGGCTTCAATTTGGGGTTTAAAGGGGGTTTGGTTAGGGTTTGAGATGCTATCAAGCCCAAAATCAATTTTTCTTGGCCCAATCAAATTCCCAAGGTTTAAAAGGTTGAATAATGATGTCATAACAAGGATTTGATTAATTAATAGCATGTGGAAGTGATTTAATCAAGTGATTAAACACAATGCTAGAAATCGGATTAAAAAGGGTTTGGAGGCCAACTTTAGGGTTTGGGAAAACCATTTAGGGTTTTGGTTTCAACCAAGCTTTTGGGGTTTCAAATGGATTCCAATCATTTAGGGTTTTGCTAGGGTTGAAACCCTCTTTGGTCTGGCACAATTTGGTTGAACAGATGAAACACAACTTTTCTTAGGTGGCATGATCTCACATCTTGATTCCTTCACAAATCTATCTAATGGTTTTTCTTTGTGTCAAGTATCTAATACCATTCACTAAGTGTGGCTAAAATCTTGCCAAGTGTCCAAATAAAACTTCTCTAACCTAATTTGGACATTCCACACTGTGATTTTGAAAACACTGCAATGGGTGCGCTTATCGAGGTTACTATTCACTCCAAAAAAATACATAATAAACTTAGTACTAAAAAATTCTAAATATTCATATTAACTTATAGTGAAAATCGTTTAACGAAATTCAACCCCGAAGTGCCCCTAAAAATAATTTCACAATTTTCAACAGACGTTTCGTCCGGAATTATGAAAATAAGTTATTGCGCCATAAAATCCTAAATAATCCTCTGAGTCTAATGGCGTAGACCATAACGCATTCTGACACTTCTAACTACCTCAAATAATTAAACTCATATTACTAGCACCATAGTGAGTGATAACACTGACTATGTTGACAGACTAAAACCTATGCGATTGGTCGATTCGTAAAAACTTATGGGGTTTTCACGAGATTCCTAAAGTCAATAGAAATTCCACCAATGAATTTCTAACGGGCTGTTACATGACCAAAAATCTCCTTGTTCCATGTGCGCAAAACCATTTTTAGACTCTTAAGCTTGGCAGCCAACTGGATTAGTCCCGTACCATTTACCTCTTCCCTCCAAACATCCTCCATGCACGTCTTAAAATTATCATGTGTACACCACATGCTTTGAAAGTGGAACGGATGAGGACCATAAGAATTCACTTCCTTATCAAATCGGATTAACATAGGACAATGATCTGATGACTTAGGATTAAGAACCTCAAGATGAACTTTCGGGAACCATTGGAACAAAACAATATTAGATAATGCCAGATCCAAGCGTGCCCAACATCTAGACATTCCTCTATGACCATTGCACCATGTCATTTTACCGCCACTAAAGCCAATGTCCACAAGTCCCGAATTATGAATGCATGAATTAAATTTAGCCGTAGTTGATAAAGTCCTTGAGTTACCACCTATCCTCTCTCCATCATCCAGAATGGCATTAAAATCCCCTACTACAAGCCAGGGAGCCTCATCCTTCTGAGCATCGACAATATCTTGCCAAAGATCCCTATGTTCCACTTGTAAGCACTTAGCATACACAAATGAAATATAGGTCCTCTTAGCTTCCTTTACAAAACACCCATGAATTAATTGATCTGACATATTCTGCACCTCAAAAATTAAATCGTCACTCCAAAACACCCAAAGCTTACCACCCATCGCCTCATTTGAACAATAGGAAGGAAAATCAAGGAACTGCGGCCAGAACTCCATAGAAGCCTCACCAGCAAATGGCTCCGAAATTGCTAGAATCGAAGGCCTATATTCCTTAACCAGACATTTTAATCTACTCTTAGATGTACGCAAGCCACGCACATTCCACACCAAAATCTTCTCAATCATATATTAAGTTTTGCAAGGTGAGAACTAACCCTTTGAGAGTGACGCAATTCCAGGCTTTCTGACTTCTTCATCGCAGACACCGGAGCATTTAAATCTTACTCCGAGCCATAACCTTTCTCTATTGCCAAAGAATGACAAGGTTCACTTTCCTCTTGGTCCGAACTATAAGCATCATTTACCCTAGACGCTGTGGCAGTATTATCTAGTGCTAACATTTCGGAAACCAGATCCTGATGCCCATCTGCAACCTGCCGAACCAACGGGACTCCTTCTTGCATGACGATAACACCCGTAGCCTCCCAGGACCTCTCTAAAGATTTACTCAGAATCATCTACAACTCAGCACATGCATAGTCACCGAGAGACTCCTTATGCATATCGTTTGTAAACCACCTGTGCCAAAACCTGTCCATCATCACACCGCACCTCATCAAACTGCACCTCATCACCTTGAACAGAGTCACCACCAACAACACCCTTTCCTTTGAGTTCTGAAACAAACTTCACACTCCCAGTGCACTCCATCAATCCACTAGCCAAAGGTTCCCCTTGTACCTGCACTTCAGGATCTGCGCTAGGGCCCTCAGGGGGCTCATCTACAATAACCAATTGCTTTGGAATGCTATAGGGCACTTCAACACTCTGATCCTCCTGCTCCTTACTAGGCCCCGCTTGTACAACTCGCCATTCCTTCCTAACATCTTGTTTTACTTTCTTCGAAGTTGCATGATCATCTGGTTGCTTCTTGACCCCAACACGGCAAACTACCTCTGTATGGCCCTGGCGACAGCAACGCTTACAATACAACCCCTGCTTCTCGTAACGTACCTCTTGCCAAATTTTCTTCTGTGCCGAAACCACTATAGGGAATCCTTTTATTGGTTCCTCAAGAAGATCCACCTCTACACATAATCTTGCACCAGAAGCATGAGTCTTGTTGATAGTTGCATTATCAGTACCCAAGAACCTTCCGAATCTTGATGCCAAGATCTACAAACAATCAATCCTATACAGGTGGAGGGGAAGACCTGGCAAGAAAATCCATTGAGGTGCTGAAGTCGGTTCACTTTTCAACTCAAATTCTTTCGTCCAGCGGAACAACCGAAATACGCATCCTTCAGTAACTCGCCCTTCCCTCGCCCATGCATGGATAAAATCCCTTTCAGACTTCAACTGAACAAAAACATGATGAGCATCCATGAATCTGATGACATGAATCTCCAACAAGCCCCACGTCTTAAGCACTGCAAGCCGAATGGTATCAATGGAAGGACGTGAATGTAGGAATTTCAAAACTAGAGCATAATGGAAATCCTCTGCAGCCCTTGTCATCTCGACCTCTGAGAACACGAAACCTGATTGGCCATCAACATTCACAAGGAAACGCATAGGCAGTTTGTAGTTGGAAGACGAAGCAGTCTTCGACACCGCCTGTGAATATGATATGGACATAACAGGATTCCCCTCTGGTGGAACAAACACTAGAGAGGCGGTTGCTGCCGCCATGCAGCAACCCTAGGAAGTGAGAACGAACAAACTCCAAAAAGGCAATCTTGAGTTTTCTTGGAGCACGCCTTCTGAAAACTATCTTTCATAACACCTGCATACTCCCTAGCCTTTTTGTAATTACCTAGACATTTAAAACATTTAAAAAACAAAAGTGAGTCGTATACTTAGTAAGCAGTACACCATGTTGTTAACTTATTAATCACATAATCTTTTCTTTTGAAAAAAACATGCATACATAAACATTTGCTAATCTTGACAATGCTTTCATGCATAACAATTTAAGGAATAAGCCATGCTTTCATGCTTAGACATTTAAGAAATAACTATGCTTTCATGTATAAACGTTTTAAGAAATAATAAGACTTTCATGCTTCACTTTCTTTGGCTGGTACACACTATTACGCCCCGTGTGTTGGGCTTAGTGGTCTTCCTTTGGACCTGGATTCTGCCCGTGGCCACAGGTTGGGAATCCCTTTTTAGTCAGGGGGCAGCACTGAGTGCACTACCAGTACTACTTACCCGACATTGCAATCTGCCAATTCATTTGGTAACCTTTTCATTCATATGGTCATTACGTACTTTCATACAACAAAATGTTCATTCATTCAGTCCTTTCTTTCTTTCATTCATGGCAGTCCTTTCAGTACTTTCTTTTCAGTCCTTTTCATTTAACAGTTCATTCATGGAAAACGTTATTTAAAAGCATGAACTTGAACATCATCTTTTCGTTTAACAGTACATTCATGAAGAAACATCATTTTTCATAGCATCCATAAAACATCAGTTCATAGGGACAATTTAACATCAGTTCATAGGGACATCTTAAAATGTTTCCTTCGCGTCATTTAAAACATTAGTTCATAAAGACATTTTAAAACACTTTCTTCGCGCCCTTTAAGGCATCAATTCATAGGGCATTTTAAAACACGTTCTTCATGTCATTTAAAAGCGTAAGTTCATAGGGGCATTTTAAAACTCATTTAAAGCATCACTTGAAGCATAAGGCATGAGACATTCATTTCCTTTCCTTTGCAATCAAAATATTTTCATCATCTTTCTTACTTCGATGCACATGCATTTTTATGAACAAGATACATTTGCATGCTATACTACATATAGAAATAATCAATAAGTTTATTGAGAGAGAATATATGGAAATCTCATGACTTAGAATCTACGTGCATGCATTACCTTATACACATACACACAATTATAATCGATAGGGTGCTTAACAGGGGCTATCAAGAAAGGGCTTGTACACACTATATACATTTACTCTTTCTTTAGAAGAACATTTGAAAGGAGAGAGAGACATTCTTTCATAAAGAGAACTTGGTATGAGAAGCATGGTCATAGCTACTTACTTGTGAGCATTAGTAGTGAGTTCCTTTGAACTTGAAAATAAACTCTTATTCAATGAAATGAAATAAACACATTAATATCCATCCCTTACATGCCCACTTTAATTCCAATTTAGAATTAAAGTGTTTTCTTCAACCCATTCTCACCTAATGAGCATTATCTACAAGGTACAACCTTAACCCATTTAGCTACCCACCATACATGACACTTATGCCAAAACATTAAAATCCTCATTCCAAACATTTTAAAGAAACTTATGAAAGTAAATAACATGCTTGCTATCCCTTTAAAGGCCATTGCTTTCTACATGAAGGATAGATGGAAATCATAGGTTAGAAATGCATAGATGATAGGAATTTATTTAAAAATGGAAGGGAACAAGGAAGTGCTACAAAATCTGAAACTGTCATCAAAGAGGGCATTTTGACAGCTTTGTAACATCATGTGGAAAGTAAATCCAACAAAAGGGCCAATGCTCACAAGAGGGTTGATTTTTATCACTTATTCTTCAATGATTTTTCATACTAAAATTTATCTTTGGTTGAACAAAAGGGTAAAACTGAACAAGGGATGAAATGGGCTGATTTTGGCTTTAAAACAAAACATGGCGCAGAAATTCCGTAGTGCATGGGCAGCTAGTAAGTCTTGGTACATTCATAGTCTTAAACATCCCTCATTTAGCCAAAATCTCAACTACATAATTAAACAATACTAGAGTTGTAGAAAACTTAAGAAAACCTCACATGTTTTTCTGAAAACATAGCATAAATAAAAAGGGTACAAGACTCGGCAACTTAAAATTCTCAAAGCAAGCTTACTAGCTTAATTAAAATTCTTAGTGGCTTACTTAGACCATAAACCTTGAGGAAAGTATGTCTAAAATTATAACCCTAAACTCCTATTAATTTAACACATAAAAAAACAAGACTTAACATAATTAAAACATGGCTTAAATACAAGGTAAGGCTACGACAAAAATGCCATGCAAAACACACGGCTAGGAACAAAACAGAGCAAAACACATATGGGCTATCATTTTGCTACTCGGTTACCACCCAACTAGAATAGATATTAGAGGAACAAATGAGAAATCAGTCTAGAAACTACCATACAACAATTGGCCAACAAAGAAAATTCAAAAACCCCAAAACCGAAACATCAAAGATCATCAAAAGAAAACCCACTTGATCAACCATGGCTAATATTTTGAAATACACAAGGGAGAAGACTGAGTGTATTCTTACCTTGTTATTTTCCTCTTGAGGAGAAGGAAAAATGGATGCTTGGCTTGAGATTGGAAGAGAAATGGAATGGGAGAGTAGTGGGTTAGTCGCACGGTGAGGGCTGGAAGAGTTTTCTTCCTTTCCTTGCTCTAGACGTCGATGGGTGCAAGAGGAAAAGGATTTGTTCCTTCTCGTGTAAGCCGGCGTATAAGGGAGAAAAATAAATTTAATTGGCTTATTGAGGAAACTACGGTTTCAAGGGGAATAAAAGTCAAAGGGATTTAGTTGCTTATCTTAGAAAGGAAGATGAGATTTTATTCCTTTCTTGGGTGTTGATTGAGGACTAGGAATAGGATGCTTTAGGATTTGTTTTGTCTTTTTCTTTTCTTCTTTTGTATGGTTTTCATCATAAGCTTGAGGAGGGACAATGACTTTTTGGTCTTTGTTTCCTCCTTCCATCACAAGGAAGCAAGTGGATGATGGAGATCTATCCACCTCAAGGATGCTTTTCACCAACCAATCCAATGGTAGATAATACTTGGGCCATTTCTTAAATAAATAAAATTAAAGGGCTTAAGGGAAAATTTTTCAAAGTCTTAAAAATAATACCCTTGATTTATTTTAATAAATCATATTTTAAAAATAAAGCATACTCATCTTAAAATAAAATAATTAAAAGTAATAAAAATCTTTATCTCAAAATATTTAACTTAAAGAATTAATAAAATGATGTAAGGACCTATGTAGTAAGACTCGGGTATTACAACTATGCCCTTTGTTAATGGGGCATATAAGGCGGCTAGCTATACAAGCCAATAATTTCGAGATCAAGCCGACAATCATTCAAATGATTCAACAAACCGTCCAATTTGGGGGGCTGTCACAAGAAGATTCTAATGTCCATATTGCAAATTTCCTATAAATGTGTGATACTTTTAAATGCAACAGAGTGACAGATGATGTGATTCAATTGAGACTTTTTCCTTTCTCACTTGGGGAAAAGGTAAAAGCTTGGTTGAACTCTTTGTTGCCCAGCATCATCACCACCTGGGAGCAATTGGCACAAAAACTGTTTAGCAAAATATTTCCCTCCAGCTAAGACAACGAAGTTAAGGAATGATATCACTACCTTCAAAACAATAAGAAGATTCGATTGAGGGTGAGTCATTATATGAGGCAAGGGAGAGATAAATGGATGTATTGTGCAAGTGTCCACATCACGTCCTCCTAGTCTGGCTTCAAGTACAGACATTTTACAATGATTTGGGACCCACAAATCGATCTATGGTTGATGCGGCTGCAGGATGAACTAATGTTGTCTGTGATCATTGCATAGGAAGTCATGCAAGTGTAGATTGCCAAGTGGGGAATCCTTTCGCCCAACCAAGATATGAACAAGCCCATTACGTGTCCAATTTCCAACGTCAAAAAAATCTTTATTCAAACACGTTCAATCCCGGATGGAGAAATCTCAATAACTTTTCATGGAGCAATCATCAAGGGCCGGTTAGACCACCTCAACAGTTTCCATAGCAAGAGAAGAAATCGACACTTGAAGATATGTTTATACAGTACATGCAAAAGACTGATATGGTGATCCAAAACAACTCGAGTTCAATTCGCAATCTTGAGGCACAAATCGGTCAGCTCTCAAACATGCTGATCGAGAGGAGAATAGGGACTTTACTGAGTAATACTGTGACCAATCCGAAGGAACATGTCAAAGCCATAACATTGAGAAGTGGGCAGACATATGACCTGTAATACCTCGTATTTTGTTTTACTGTATTGTTCTTTTTAGTGAAGGATTATTTTAATTAATTTAAATATCATTGTTCTTATTTTAAAATTTATTAAATTTTCTCGTTGATTTATTTTATAATGCTTAAGTTGTGAAATTTACTTTGATGTGCTTTGGTGTTATTAATTAATGTTTGCTTTTAAATTTGCTTTTTGCTTTAATGAATAATTTTATTGTTGGACTTTAATTATTATTGTTTTATTTATTTTTTTCCCACACACCGCACTACCCCCATGCACGTCTTTCTCTTTTCAAACTCTAGGGTTTTGTTTTTATCAACCATATAGATGCACACTTTCACCTTAGACCTTCGAAACTATCCTGTGCCGTCGCTGCCACCAGCCTCCAGAGTTCACCATCATGTAGCCCCTCCTAGTTCGATGCCAACCTCCATCTCCATGCACGTAAAACCGACGCCCTTACCCTCCACCTTTAGCATCCTTCACCAAGGCTCAACGCCTCATTGTGCGCCATCACGTCCGTCTCGGCCTCAGCTGCAGCAGCATGCCATTACCGTGAGAGAGTCCCACTCATACAAGGAGGTCAGCAATCGCGGGCAACCATTGCATCACGTGAGACGCTGAGCACGCGGATCGCACGGCAAGAGACTCTCTCGCGCACGGCCAAAAGCCAACCTGCATCTTCACGGTTTTACCCAACCGTCTCCTGGAAAACACAGCCTCCCAAGGAAGTCAAGTCGCCGCATGCTCCTCCTCAACGCTGCCATACGCCGCCACCGTGACCCAGCTGTGAACCCACTAGTGTAGCCTTCGATAGCCATCCCGCAAGCCTCTGTTTTTCACTCCCGAAATAGAGGATGTTTTTCCTCTTACCGTGAGCCATTACAACCATTAACCACCGAGAACTCCTTCACGTCGCGGCTCCAGAAACCACCGGTGAAGTTTTCCGTCACCCCAGGTCCTCCTCTTGCCACCCTGCCGCACGGTAATCTCCCTCTCTGTTTTTTGTCTCTCACGTTCGGTTTACTCTCCCGTAAGCTCTCTCTCTCCGTTATCTCTCTCACCATGCATCTCTCTCTCTCTTTCTCATTCAATGCATAGCCATCGTGTGCACCACCTCCCGTCATACACTGCGCCGTCGCACTTCACCATCTCGGTGAGTCCCTGCCGCTGCTACATGTTTTTCTTTTATTCTTTTGTATGTTTATCGTTTGTTTTACGTATAGGGTGTTTATATATATATATATGTGTGTATGTGTATATTTATAAGTAAATTTTAACTTGGGCACTTACTAGTTTTAACCTAATATATATTAGGAAAGTTCACGGTTTGAGTTTTCGGCTGAGAAGTATTTTTTTTGTGTTGAGTTTATATTTAAATAGGATTTTGTTTTAAGTTTCAATAAATATTATATTGTATTTTAATAATATTGTTAGTTAAAGGAAGTAAATCTATTTTTTCATAAGAGGTGAGTTTTTCATGAATTATTTTAGGAAAACTTTAGCAACCAATGTATTCTTTTTATTTATAAAATATTGTGGGTATTTTAGATATTTTGAATATTAATTTTTATTGAGTTCTATAATTATCATAATACTTATTCGATAAATTTTCTTCTCCAGTACGAATTCGATTAAGTGGATATTGATGGTCTTAGAAAATGTTGGTATTTTAGGTATTATGAGAATTTTAGGTTTTGAGGTTCTTAAAATAGGTTCTTTTAGCATTTTTAAGTTTTAATATCGAAATACGTGGTTGGTTGGAAATTTATGGAAGTTATGTGATTATTTTATAGGTGACGATTAATATTTGTTCGGCATTTTTGAGGAAAATTCTGAAAAGCTAAGAAGTCCAGGTAAGTGGGGTTCCTATGCTAAACTTTGCATTAAAATAAAATGAATTGAGGTCCTTTTTGAAAAATGTGCATGTTTTGTTATGAAAAGAAATCTGAAAACAACCTCAGATATTTGTTCTACATCACTCATGAGATTCTGTTTAAGAAGAAAATATTTTCTGTCATGACTAGTGTAGACATGAGCTTATTTTTGGCATTCTGTTATTGAACTGAGACAAATGAGCAAATATGAAAATTTGATAAATTTCACATGTGATGTGAAGATGTTCTGAATCTGTTTTGGAAAATGTGAAATGATCTGAATATTCGGTACTCTGTTTTAATATGATGTGGCATCTGAAAAACCTTTGGCATGACTTTCTGATTCTGTTTTGCTTTGACATGTGGCCCTGTCACGGGATATAATAGTGACCTCTGGCCCTGTCACGGGAGATAATAGTGACCTCTGGCCTATCACGGGATACAATAGTGACCTCTGGCCCTGTCACGGGAGATAATAGTGACCTCTGGCCCACCATGGGATATAATAGTGGTTTTCTGTTCTGAGTGCAATCGCTTTGGTAACATAGTGATTTATGTTCTGCTTGGCTTTCCGCAGGATGCACAACCCTACCACGGGGGTTAAACATGGTCTCTGTTTTGATATGATATGATAAGACGAAGTTGTTCAGTCATGTTGTGCCAAAGGAGTCTTTGAATTTGAAAAGTTGGTTTCTGAATATGAAATATTTGAGAAGTCGCTCTGATTTTCTGATAAGATGTATTTTTTTTGAGATTTGCATATTGATACTGAAATGTTTTGTTTCTGCATTCCAAACTCTCTGAAAATGCTCATGTTTACACACTAGTATATGTCCTCTGCTTACTGAGTTGTTGATTACTCACCCCTTATCTCCAATTATTTTTCAGATGATTTTTGAATAGACCAGCTAAGGATCAAGATTATGGAGCATCGGTGAGATGATTATTTAAGCATAGTGGATTACTCATAGAAGATTTCTGAGAAGTGGTAGTTTTTATTAAGAGACTTTGTAGTATTCTGATGGATGTTATATTTTGGAGTTTATAAATATATTGATGAATTGTGAGTTTTAAGTTATAAGGAGTAACTCTTCGATCCCTGCGGGACTGGGGCGTTACATGACCAGCCACAAACATTAAATACCGAGCGAGATGTAGAAGTTGCCAAAAACATGGAGTTCGAGATGAAGGAACCTGAATCTGAAGTGAAAGAAGCAGAATGGGATGCGACCGACCAGCAAGCTGAGAAGACTAAAGAGAATAAAGGGGTTGCAAAACCCAAGAAATCCAGGGAGTTTATTTTTGAAACTTACTCTCCTTCAATTTATGATCCACCAATTCCTTTTCCGCAAAGATTAAGAAAAAATAAGATTAATAATCAATTCTCTAAATTTATGAGTATATTGAAGCAACTACATATTAATATTCCTCTCATTGAAGCTTTAGAGAAAATTTCTAAATATGCAAATTTTTTGAAGGATATATTATCAAATAAGCAGAAGTTGAAAGAGCATGAGACTGTAATGCTGAATGAGGATAGTAGTGCAATTTTACAAAAGAAGCTGCTGCCTAAGTTGAAAGATCTGGTAGTTTCACGATCCCTTGCACTATAGGAAATTCATATTTTGATAAAGTTTTATGTGACTTAGGGGAAAGTATTAATCTAATACCTTTATTTGTTTTTAGGAAACTAGGTCTTAGAGAAGTAAAGCCGACCACTATCTCTCTATAGTTGGCAGGCAGATCTATTAAATACCCAAGAGGACTCATTGAGGACGTACTAGTAAAAGTTGATATGTTCATCATCTCGGTTGACTTCATTGTACTTGATATGGAGGAGGACGAGGAGATCCCTTTGATACTGGCCGACCTTTCCTTGCAACACTTTGAACCTTAACTGATGTCCAGCAAGGGAAACTCATTTTGAGTGTCGGCGAGGAGCAGGTTATTTTTGACGTATTTAAATCTATGGAATTCCCTTCTGAGGTACATTCTTATTTTCAAATAAGCGACAAAGACGTGATCATGGCCGACGAGACTTATGGAACTGAATTTCCAAAGCTACCACTTGAGGTATGTCTTACTGACTCTACATCTATTGAATCTGAAGATGAAGAGGCTAAGGAGTGTGAGAGATATTTGGAAGCTACACGATTCCTTTCTCTTTCAATAAAACCAAAAGTGGAAGAGCTAAACTCATCTCCGCCAACATCTCCAAGTAAGGAACCACCCAAGTTTGAACTCAAACCGTTTCCATCAAATTTAAGGTATGCTTTCTTAGGCCAGGACTCTACGTTTCCAGTTATTATTAACAGTTCCTTTAGTAATGTAGAGGAAGAGAAGTTGGTGAGAGTCTTGAGGGAATACAAGATGGCCTTGGGTTGGACCATCTTGGACAACAAAGGAATTAGTCATTCAATTCACATGCACAAAATTTTAATGGAGGATAATTTTAAACCGATAGTCCAACCCCAGAGGAGATTGAGTCCATCGATGCAAGAAGTGGTGCATAAAGATGTATTGATGCTTTTAGATGCCAAGATCATTTATCCAATATTAGATAGTGCATGGGTAAGTCCAGTGAACGTATTCCCAAAGAAAAGAGGTGAGTATGCATAGACTAATTCCTACTGACGAGAACGGTCACGGGATGGTGAGTATGCATAGACTATCGAAGACTGAATGGTGCAACTTGGAATGACCATTTTCCTCTACCTTTTATTGATCAAATGCTATAAAGACTTGTCGACCACGCTTACTATTGTTTTCTAGATGGATATTCCGGTTACAATCAAATAGTCATTGCACCCAAGTTTCAAGATAAGACCACTCTCACCTATCCTTATGGAACTTTTGCATATAGGCGTATGCTTTTTGGTCTTTGCAATGCGCCAACCACTTTCCAAAGATGCATGATGTCCATCTTCTTAGACATGGTGGAAAATTTTTTAGAAGTTTTCATAGATGACTTCTCGGTTTTTGGTCACTCTTTTGATAATTGTTTATTTAATTTATCTTTGGTTTTGCAGAGATGCAAGGAGACAAATTTTTTTTTTAAATTTAGAAAAATGCCACTTCATGGTCGAGGAGGGAATATTGCTTTGCCACCGCATTTCCTTCAAGGGAATTGAGGTTATTGACAAACTCCCACCATCGACCAATATAAAGGGCGTGATAAGTTTCTTGGGTCACGCCGGGTTCTATCGTCGGTTTATCAAGGATTTTCCCAAAATTACTAAACCTCTTTGCAATTTGTTGATTAAAGATACTCAGTTTGAGTTTTCTGATGAATGCTTGCATGATTTCAAAATATTGAAAAAGAAATTAATTTCAGCGCCTATCATTATATCAATGGATTGGAGTTTACCTTTTGAATTAATGTGTGACGCTAGCGATTATCCTATAGGGGCTGTTTTGGTGCAGAGAAAGGAAAACAATTTCATGTTATTTATTATGCAAATCAGACCTTAACAGAAGCTCAACTTAATTATGCTACTATTGAAAAAGAATTGTTAGCAGTTGTGTTTGCCTTTGAAAAATTTCGTTCTTATTTGATAGGTTCAAAGGTGGTCGTCTACATAGATCACTCAGCTCTTAAATACTTGTTGTCGAATAGGGATGCCAAACCAAGACTGTTAAGATGGATTTTGCTATGGGCTTATTGGACAGCATTCAAAACACTGATCGGGATGTCGCCTTATCGGCTCATTTATGAAAAAGCCTGCCATCTGCCTGTGGAGCTAGAACACAGAGCCTATTGGGCGATGAGAACATTGAACTTTGATTTACAAGTGATTGGTGAGAAGAGAATACTGCAAATCAGTGAGATGGATGAGTTCTGCAATGTTGCTTATGAGAATGCTTGGATTTACAAAGATAAAACTAAAAGACGACACGATAAGCATATTCTGAGAAGGAAACTCGAAGTCAGGCTGAAAGTTCTATTATTTAACTCAAGACTTCGACTCTTTCCAGGAAAGCTGCGCTCTCGGTGGTCGGGACTGTTTGTGGTGACCCATGTCTTTCTTATGGGGCGGTTGAAATCCATCATGAGACAAAAGGCACATTTAAAGTAAATGGACAGAGATTAAAACCCTATGTGGATGGAAACTTTTAACTCGAAAAAGTGTTCCATCGATCTTGCCTGTAATAAATAATGAGAAAACAATGTCAGGCTATAGACTTTAAATAAAGTGCTTTTGGGAGGCAACCCAAGTTTTTATTTTATTTCTTTTGCTTAATATTATTCCTTTGCTTTCATCTTGTAGGAACGAAGAGGCGAGGAGATCTCCAAGGAGTACACGGCTGCACCTTCAAGGAAAATATTCAATTGGTAGAACTTGACAAAATCAGGGGAGCATCTCTTACCTTCTCTCATTCTTTGCTTTAGTTTTTCCTCATTTTTCCCATTAAGGACATTGTGATATTTAAGTTTGGGGGGAAAATATATTATTTTATTTTTAAAAAGATAATAAATAATAATAATAATAATCATGATGATGATGATGATGATGACACGATTGCATTTTCAAGGAAAATATTCAATTGGCAGAACTTGACAAAATCAGGAGAGCATCTCTTACTTTCTCTCATTCTTTTCTTTAGTTTTTTCTCTTTTTTCCCATTGAGGACATTGTAATATTTAAGTTTGGGGGGAAAACATATTATTTTATTTAAAAATAATAATAATAATAATAATAATCATGATGATGATGATGATAAAAATAATATGGTTTGATGAATAAAAAGCCTATGATAAGAATATGATTGAAATTGATTATAATTTTTATGAAAAATTCTCATTGCTTAATTCTACTTGTTAATTTTTTACTTTATCTTACTTAATTTGATATTTTCTATGTTCAATGAATGCTTCTTATGATCATTAATCATTTTGCATACCTAGAGAGATTTTATGTGAATTTTATGAATTTTTATGGTCTCAACTTACTATAGAACTTAATTGAGTACACTTGAGGTGAAATCCTAGAAAGAATATTACTAGGGAAATGATTAACGTATTTTTTGAACCGATTGAGCCTTTCAAGCTTACCTGTTTATTATGGTTATCCCTAGCCACCCTTTTGAGCTTTATTGAATTATATTTTGGCCTTATATTTTTCTTTCTTGTAAACCTCATATTCCCTACCCTATTTGAGCTTAAACACTGATTTCCTTACCTTTCAAGAGAACTAAGTTGACACAAAGTCACAGACTCATAAGAGCATACAAGGCAAGAGAGGTAGAATGTTTACAAGTAAAATTAATTATAGCCATATTATGAAAGTCATAAGTCTGTGAGTGTGAAAAGTCAACTCGCCTACTGTGTGACCAACAAGAATAGGCCGACGATAGTTATCCACAAAGGCAGTCGAAAAGGTAAGATATCACACTCTCCAGTTTGGTCAAAAACTCCAAAATATAACACACTCTCCAGTTTAAAGCCCAGAATGACCTTTTTGAGGTCTAAACAACTTTTTACCAACCAAATAATCTCCAAATGGAACGAATAAGATATCCACGTAAACTAGACTCTAAAATAAAAAACTTTAATGAAGGAAACTTTGCGAGAAAACAATTACAAAAGCTTCAAAACAGGCGTTCAAAAGAGGTACAAAAAACTGTCCGAGAGTGTCTTTTGTGTTCTATGAAGGAAAACTGTAAAGGAGAGTTGCTTTTTGTGGGAAGTGACTGGAGAGCCTCTTACAAAAGTTATGGAAAGTGATAGGACTGAAGGAAAGGTTGAGTGTTGGCCTTTTCTTCTCATAAAAAATCAGTCCAAGATCTTTTCTCAAGGTGGAGTGTAAGAGTGAAAGAGTGAGGTGGCCCTTTAGCATTGTACTTCAAGAACCTTCTAGGCCCTTATTGTAAAGATCTGGCCAGCCAAGTGGAGGTACAAAACTTAGCCATGAAGCAATCCTATGGTGATCAAATTCGTGGGCCTTAATGGGCCTAAACCGAATGGGCCTAAATTTTGGGGTTTAAAGAGGGTTTGGGTTGCTATCAAGTCCAAATCCAATATCACTTGGCCCAATCAATTTTTCAAGGTTAACAAGGTTGGATAATGATGTTCTAACACAAATTTGAAGGATTAATGGCATGTGAAAGTGATTTAATCAAGTGATTAAACACAATGCTAGAAATCGGATTAGCAAAGGTTTAGAGGCCAACTTTAGAGTTTGGGGAAAACCGTTTAGAGTTCCGATTTCAACCATGCTTTTGGTCTTTCAATTGGACTCTCACCATTTAGGATTTTACTAGGATGGAAACCCTCTTTGGTCTGGCACATTTTGGTTGAGCAGATGACAGAAAGTTTTGCTTAGATGACATGATCTCACTCCAAATCCATCAAACACTCCTCATGGTGCCAAGTGTCTAATATTATTCACTAAGTGTGGCTAATATCTTGCCAAGTGTCCACATAAAAGTTCTCTAATCTAATTTGGACATTCCACACTGTGATTTTGAAACACTGCAATTGGTGCGCTTACCGAGGTTACTATTCACTCCAAAAAAGTGAATCATAAACTTAACACTAAAAATTCCTAAATATTCATATTAACCTACAGTGAAAATCTTTTACCGAAGTTCAACCTCGAAGTGCCCCTAAAAATAATTTCACAATTTTCAACAGACGTTTCGTCCGAAATTATGAAAATAGGCTACCATAGTGAGTGATAACACTGACTATGTTGACAGACTAAAACCTATACGATTGATCGATTTGTAAAAACTTATGAGGTTTTCACGAGATTCCTAAATTCAATAGAAATTTCACCAATGAATTCCTAGCGGGCTGTTATATATTTAATCCCGTCTTATGGGATGAATAGAAGATGATGAGAGTCTGAGTTTAAGATTTTAATTGTTCAGAGTCTATTATTTAAGTTTCTTTCAAGGAGACAAATCTAGAGGAGTAGAGACAAGAGACGCATGTTTCATCAATTGACTCCAACGAAGAACACTAGTTTTATTATTTTTCTTTTCAACTTCATTATGAACTAATTCTATTTTCTAGAGGTTTGATGTAGTCTAGCATTGAAGACACAATTTATATTAAAAGTTATTTTATTTTCTAAATTGCTATGATTGAGTGTTTATTCCTTGTTTTTAATGCTTGCAATTTTCTAGCTAATTATTGTTCGACCTATTGAATCGCAATGAGACCGGGAGGTGATTTGTGATTAAAGCTCTATGATTAAGCACCATTAGTTGAGCGAAAGTAGAGATACTTTACCTCGATTAGTGTGATTTTCAAGAAAAATCCAATGAACTTAATGAGTCTCCAATTAGTTATATTCACATAGAGATATGGAGTTATTAGTTAGAGATATTTTTGATATTGTTCGAGAAAACATATTGAATAGTTAAGGAATTTTTATCATCAATCTGGGATTGTTGGAATTCTATAAAAAGAAAGAATAAATTTTGTGGGATTTGCTAGGTGAAATCAAATGCTCTAGATCTATTTTTATTATTTTTAAAATCTTAATTTTAATGCTATTGTCTTCAGTTTAATTTAGATAATCCATTCTTTAAATTTTGGTTTTTCCAAATAGTAATTAATTTAGTCAATTTCAATACTCAATTGCATAATTATTCCCTGTAGGTTCGATATTCGTTTTCTTTAGAACAATTTATTACTTGTTACGATTATGTGCACTTGCATATAGTTTTAGCACAATAGTGTCCCTTCCCATTCCAATCATCGCATCCTCTAAAAAAGAACCCCATCCAATGCATGTGTGACAGTTGGTGAAAAGTGGGTTGGTCTCTCTTAGATAGGCATGAACCCCCTTTTGGCTGAAATCCTAAGGCTTCTTGGAGACATGTGCTTAAGTGTCTTGAGATCCCCCATGCACCACTTCCCTATGCATTCATCTAGGAACTCTCATAGTCTTGACAAGTGGCAAACAATGTTGGTGATTGTTGTGTGGGTGCATTGACCGAGAGTCTAGGGAGATGGATCTTATCTTTCCCTAGGCATCTCATGATTTCTTCCTTCTAGAACACTTCTTCATGTGTGACAAATGTAGAAAACAGGTGGCCTTTGTCATGGTGGGCGTGCTAGGGCTTTTGGGTTACCGAAACCCTAAAGTCTCTCACCCTTATTTCCCTTAATCAAGTCTAGGTTCATTGTGCCTTATGTGTGACATGTGGCCAAACCTTTGGTGTGTTGGGCGCGTGCCCCTTGTTCCCCTAGGGTTTTAGGCTTTAGCACAATAGGGTTGGCCAAAATCCAAAGGCCTACTAGGCCTTTCTTATGGGCTTAGATTAGATGCTCAATGCAACAAGACAAATAAATAATTAACTGAAGCCCAAGGTTTCTAAGTGCTCTATACCTCTTGCTTGACCCAAAATTAAATCTAACATGGTGAGTCGGTGACAAAAGACAGGTGAAGACTTGGCTAAGTTCGGGTTGCCACATATCATGAATGTAACATTTATTAATAAATTATAAATAACTTATCAAAGTGTAATTTAGAAGCCAACTTACAAATTTTTAGAATGTTTAGAGAATCAAAGCAACTATAATCAAAGTTGTTCTAAGTTAGGATTATTGAACCACTAAGGAAGATGTTCATAATCAAAGGATTTTAAAATTCAGTATTTACAACACTGCCCTATACTTAGCAAAATTTTCACTAACGCTCTAAATTTTCACTATTTGCTTATGGGCTCTAAAACTCACCAAATTTCAGAAATATCATATTTTCTATGTTATAAAATCATCTATGCCCTTAGAATGACAAGATTCAAAGCACAACTCTGTCAAACTTACCCAACCCGTGGCATGCATCCCTTTAAGGCCTATGTGTGATTTCACTTTAAAAACCTCTATGGATGCATGTGTTGTAACACCCCACTTAATTAACCCTTGATTAAACCTTATGTAATCTAGATTAGGCTTTTAATTATGGGTAAATCACTTTCATTAAGGTTGATAGTGGGATTAGCATTAATGTTGGTATTTAGTGTTAATGAGCTAAGGATTAGAGAGGCAAGCCCA
Organism: Juglans regia; assembly: GCF_001411555.2. Classification (NCBI taxonomy): domain Eukaryota; kingdom Viridiplantae; phylum Streptophyta; class Magnoliopsida; order Fagales; family Juglandaceae; genus Juglans; species Juglans regia. The sequence goes on along the minus strand of NC_049901.1, from coordinate 29,791,632 downwards.
TTAATAATTTTGGCGAGACTTTTTAGGACCCAAGTACATTCATGGGCCTAGCTCAAGAAAACCTTGAACCAAGCCCTTAAGAAATCAAGGCTAGTTTTGGCCTAAGTATAGGAAGGTATAAGGCCTTTGGTGTAGATTTGAACCATGGCCTTTTTCAAACCCCAATGGCCCAAAGCCATGTTTGGACTTTTACCATTTAAAGACCAAAGGCCCAATATGCCATACTATTGGTTTCCTTAAGCCCAAATCACACTCAAAGTATCCAAATTGAGTTTTGAAAATTGGCTAAGGCCATTAACCATCATACTTGAGGTTAGTGCACTTTAAGCCATGCTCTGAAGTTTAATCTTTTCTTAAACTTGTTAATTCAAATTTTCTTGACTTAATACTCATTTAAAATATGATTAGACCATGTTAATACCCTAGCTAAACCATCACACATGTCATTAAGAAAAATGACATAACAAGCCCAAACCATGCTTCAATCGGTTTTGTGCATTGCCCTTTGTAATGCTTGGACTGTTTTGCCCTTGGACCCAACTTTTTTGTGGTTTTTCCACAAGGGTAATATGGTCCTTAAACACCTCATGAGACCCTCCCAAACTTATTTTGAGCCTTGGATGAAATTGATTGCATCAACCAACTCAGAGAACCAAACTGGGTGCACTTTGGTCTAGTTTGTGTAAGAATCATTTGAATTGAATATGAACTAGCCTCCTGCCATGGTCTGCACCACCACCCCATGCCACCTCCTTCTTTGCCCAATCACCAAGAAGTCCCATGACCATCATGAAGGATTTTGACTCATTTTTGTTGCCCAAAAACATCCAAAACCGAACTGATTTTCTGCCACCACAAAACCACCTCCATCCACCTGTTTTCAAGGGTGATTTGAGGGATCTTTTGCCACCCAAATAATGCCCCACGACCTGGAGTCATCTACAAGACCCTTGTAGCTATTGTGGAGAGGAAATGATGGTGGTTTAGGACACTATTTCATTCTACAGAAGTAACATAAGCTCATGCAAGCAAATCTAGAAATTTTCCAGATTTGAGCACCTCCCACTTCACCCAATCACCAAGCATCCAAGCCAACGTCCCTCACCTCCTGGCCACCTATAAATACTTCCCTCCCCTTCTCATTTCACCCACACCACAGCTCCAAGAATCCTCTTGAGCCTTGAGAGCATTTCCCCCTCTTAGAGATAAAAAAAGTGTAAACCGAGTGAGTTTTGGTGAGTTCTTGTTCTTGTGTAAAACATTCTAGAGAGCTTGTGTAACACCCCGCTCATTCCTTCTTACGTACGCTCCTTTCTAACGTAAGCAAATTCTGAGGATGAAAATTATGTAACAGTCCGCTCCTTTTCTGTAGCAACTACCAGCCTCGTTATACGTGCCAAACCCTGATGACGTGTTTTCAAAGATACTATGTGATTTCTAAAGTACGCCCAGCGTTTTAAATGCAATAGAATATTTATATGGAGTATATCTAGTGTTATTGAACTAAACTTCATTTTAAATAAGATAATTATAATATTTTTGGAGCTCATAATATTTTTGAAGAGCTCCAAAAATATTATAATTGTCGGAAATCATTTAATATCATTTATTAAAATGATTCCAGTTATTTAAAATATCATGAGATTTAAAATTATGTTTAAAACTCTAATTAAATTAAATGATTTTATTCCTTAAAGATATTAAATAAGACTTCATCATTTTATTAATGATGAAGGAATATTATTTTATAAACTAAAGTTTAGTTTAAATAATATTCTACCTTAATTCCTCTCAGTGCTTTTAATTAAGTTAATGTTTACGCATTTTCAAATCAGTATTTTAATCTCTCATCGTTAGATCATTTTGTAGATCCCAAGATGAAGGGACTGGATTAAATGCCCAGCCCTCTCTCTTTCTCCCTCACTTTCCCTCCCCTCTCTCCCTCCTCCCTCTCCCTCACGTGTACGACATACGCCTCTACCTCTCACCCAATTGTTCCTCCTCTAGCCTGGCGCCGTCGTGTGCCGTCCAGTCTCACCTCCACCACCGACAGCTTCCCCCTCAAGCCGGCGACTTCCCACCGTCGAAGCCAGCCTCCATGCACGCAGCCTCTCATGCATGGTTTCACCGTGCGCAGCCCTTTCCACAGTCGTACGTTGCCACCCATTCCCACCGAGCACCACTATGGGCTTCCCCTGACCTCCTCCTTACTCCTCACTCTGACCCGAAGTCGGTATCTTCTTCCTCAGCCACACGAAGCTCCTCCAACGCACAGATTCTCCATACCCATGGTGGAGCTCTACCTCCCACGGCTACTGCACCACCACCAAGAGCTTCCCCTCCCATCGGGGACCACTCCTAGCCACCCTCATGTCCAGTCGAGCCACCTAACGCCCTCACTCTCTCTCACTCTCCCATGGCTCCTCTCCACTTCATAGCTTAGATCTGCTGCCATAGGCTGCCGTGCCGCCTCCCAGACGCCACCACTTGCCTCCCAACACCTCCCTCAGCTCCTCCATGGCCAGCCATGACCAGCCAAGCACTCCATTCGATTTCCCCCCATTTGAGACCCACGGCCTTAGCTTCTCCATGAGCCGCCGTGTCTCCGACATGTGCCATCTCGGCACCACCACGAGGCCACCACAACCCTACCCTCCTATGCCTAGACTCGCACAGCTAGCCACCTTCAATGGCCAAGACAACCACTTTATGTGGCTAACTGCCACTGTACACGGCTATATACATTGTGTACCGCCCCTCGCCGCCACCACGAGGCCACCATGAGCCCTTCCAAGACCACACTTGGCTATCCAAACGCCCAAATAGCCACCATACATGGGTTAGCCACCACATACGACCCTTCCGATGTCATCAACTGTGATGGTCAGCGAGCAATGCATGGGTTATCCCGTCGATGGTATAACTCTCTATCCCTCGTTATTTATGTTAGATGTTGATTAGGTTGTGGATTGTGCTGTTAGTATTGTGGAGTCCATTGTATTGTGATGTGCTGTGTAATGAAGTGTTGGGCGTTCTGTGTAGTGAAGTGTGGGGAATCTGTGTAGTGTGCTGTGAAGTGTTGTGGACTATGCCGTGAAGTGTGGTTGTGGAGTATGTGCTATAATGGCGTTGTGTGGATTGGGAAGAGTACGCGTGGAGTGTACTCTGTGTGGTGTATCGTGTGTGAAGGGAGTACACGTGGAGTGTACTCCATGTGGTGGAGTGATGCACCATATGGCGTGTATGCCATAGTGCTGATGTGGTGTAGCGTGCATGAAGGGAGTACACGTGGGGTGTACTTCATGAGGTGAAGCGACACACCGTGTAGCATGTCGCAGAGATAAGGATGGTTGTGTGGTTAATGGGCATAGAGCATGATGAATAGTGTTAACAACTGTGGAACAAAGTCCTGAAGTAGTTATGGCGTGGCCTGTAGTCTAAGGTGACAGGTGTCACTGTGTTTGACATATGGCTAGGAGTATGGGTGATGTAACTAAACAAGTATAAGAGTGCGCAGCGGAAGCATGACTAGGGAATGTCACGAAGTGATATGGTTACTGGCAGTTGTGCTTGAGATGGGTGAGAAGTTCGTGTAAGAATGGCATAGTTGGAACGTAACGAGATGTCATGATGTGACGGGAGTACGTGAGGGACTGTACTCGTGACGAGTTAGGAGTTGGCGTAAAAATGACGTAACGGGATGTCAAGTGACATGACACAGTCACAGTGTAACTTGGGAGTAGTCTCGAGCTATATGACGTGACGTAAGGCGTAGTTGTGAATGGAGTCTTGTTGTGTTAAGTGTTGGGATGAATTGTAAAAAAGGGATGGGTAGCATGAAGAGTTATGCTAGCCAGGTTAAGAGAAGGTTGGTATCAGAGTATGGCATTTATCCCTACGAGCATGTGATCAACATGTTATATGTTGGTCTTAGGTGATAAAGGGATAAGGTACATGTGTAATCTAGTGAGACACACGTGCAGGACGGATTCACCATATGTAATGGGTAATCTATCCTAAGCACGGTGCTTAAGCCTTAGAGTTGGCTTAAAGCTGTGTGGCGTGTATGGATGAAAATGATGATTAGTGTGAGCTAAGGTCCATGAAGATAGAGACGAGTATATCGTCTAGGAATGAGATGCGTGATTCCATTGGTTGGAATCATGTGTCAGAATGTGGTTAGTAAGAAGAGTAAGACGAATGTCCTAGTGTCTTAATTCTAAGGTGAATCATGGATTCACTTTAGTGGAAAGGCACTCGTAGTAGAACGTTGAGTTGGAAGAGGTAGTGACCGTTAGTGGTTCCCAAAGCTTTTAGCATAGTAAAGGACACATAAGAGCATGGGATAGAAGGAGAGTGTATAGCTCTATTTCTAGTTTAAGTTGCTTATGCATTAGATAGAGAATGACGTCAACGTTATGTGTATGCAGGTAGGTTGTCATCTGACATGCACATGAATGGACTGCATGATATGAAAATAGCATGGAGTAGTCGTGTAGGAGGGGGGAGAAGCTGTGGGAGAGTGAGAGAGAGTGTGCGTGCATGGGTGGCAGATCGGGGCTATGGATGGTCGGGATGGCTTGGTGGTGGCTTGAGGAGGCTGAAGGTGGCGGTTATACGCTGTGGGTGGCGGTGCACGGCGGTGGAGGGTGTAAAACCCGTGCGTGAGAGGAGGAAGAAGCCGTGAGGTGGAGGGAGGCTATGGGCCTCGGGTCACGTGGAGGGGAAGGGGAAAGGGAGAGGAGGTCTATGGTGTCGCTTGGTGGTCGTGGGTGCCACGCACGGCGGTGCTAGAGGCCGCGCATTGTGAAGCCGTGCATGAGGTCTCCTCTTGCATGATGCGGGGAAGGAGCCACATGGGAGGAGTTGAGTTTGCTGGGGAGTGGTGGCCGGTGGTAGAGGAGGCTGCTGTGGGAGTGGTGGCGCTAGAGGACGGCGCACGGCGGTGCTACGTGCACCAAGGCCATTCGAGCTTTGCACTTCCAGCGGGGAGAAAGGGAGAGCGTGAGAGAGAGAGAGAGGCTGGGTTGGTTGAGCTCGCCAATGTGAGGTGGAGCCAGCGGTGCCGGCGGTGAGGGCTGGCAGCGCCGGGCTGGGGCATGGAGCTGTTCAGGCGAGGGGAGGCTGCGTACTACGTACGCTGGGGAGAGGGAGGAGAGAGAGAGAGAGCTGAGGGAAAAGTGAGGGGGGTCTGGGTATTTAACCAGTCCCTTCGTTTGGGGATCCACGTAACGATCTAATGGTAGATTTCAAATACTTATTTGAAAAAGCGTAAATATTTAACTTAATTAAAAACGCTTAGAGGAATTAAGGTAGAATATTATTTTAAACTAATTTTAGTTTATAAAATAATATTCTTCGTTATTAATAAAATGATGAAGTCTCACTTAACATATTAAAGAGAATAAAACCATTTGATTAATAAAAGCTTTCAACATAATTTAAATCTAATAATATCTTAAATAATTGAAATCATTTTAATATCAATATTAAAATGATTTCTGAAAATTATAATATTTTTGGAGCTCTTCAAGTATATAATAATTGTCGTATTTAAGATCAATCTTAATTCAATAACACTGGAAATACTCCATATAAATATTTCTAGCATATTTAAAACACTGGACGTGCCCTAGAAGTCGTACGATATCCTTGAAGACACGCCATCGAGGTTCGGCACGCATGACGAGTCTCACATTCGCTAGAGAGAAGGGGCGGACGGTTTACATAATTTCCGTCCTCAACACTTGCTTACGTAAGAAGGAAGGAATCTTACGTTAGAAAGAGAGAAGCGTACGTAAGAAGGAAGGACCGTACGTAAGAAGAAGGAGCGGGATGTTACAACTATGGTGCCAGAAGTGCAATTTTATTTATTTGAAATAGTTAGAAGTGTCAGAATATGATATGGTCTACGCCATTAGACTCAGATGAATATTTAGGATTTTATAGGGCAATAATCCTATTTTTAGTTTTCGGACGAAACGCTTGTTCGAAAATGCGTTTTATTTATTTCGAGGCACTTTTGGGTTATATTTTGACAAATTAATTGCACATATTGGTTAGTGTGTATATTTAGGATTTTACAGTGCAAAGTTTATTTTCATTTTTCCCTGAGTGAATAGTAATCTCAATAGTACACCAAGTACAGTGTTTTCAAAATCACAATGTGGAATGTCCAAATTAGGTTTGAGTAGTTTTATTTAGACACTTGGCAAGATCTTAGCCACACTTGGTGAATAGTAGTTGACACTTGGCACCAAGAGGAACCATGAGATGGAAATGTGAAGGAAATCAAGGTGTGAGATGATGCCACCTAAGCAAAACCCTATTCCATCCAACCATCCAAATTGTGTCAAACCAGACAGGGTTTCAACCCTAGTGAAACCCTAAATACTTAGAATCGAATTGAAACCTAAAAATCTTGGTTGAAACCGAATCCCTAAACGGTTTCCCCAAACCCTAAAGTTGGCCTCCAAATCCTATTTGATCCGATTTATAGTATTGTATTTAATCACTTAATTAAATCACTTCTACAGGTTATTAATTCCTCAAATTCATGTTATGACATCATTATCCAAACCTTTAAATCTTGAAAATTTGATTGGGCCAAGAAAAGTTGGATTTGATCTTGATACCTAACCAAACCCTCTTTAAACCCTGAATGAAGCCCACTTGTTTAAGGTCAATTATGACCCACGAATTTTGGCCACGTTGGCAAAGCTTTTTGAGGATGTTTCCACCCACTCAAGGTTGACCATGCATCGGTCATGACTGCCTCAAAGTCATGCAGGATACGAAGGCCAAAGGCCACCTCACCACCACCCATCTCTTGGAAGTTCCCTTGGCTGAAAAACCACTCACTATTTGCACCATTTAATGATCTAATCACCATCCATCAAGGTGTCACTCAAGCCCATACTTTCCTTTTCAGAAGTGTACTAGGCGTGAGTGTATTAGGCATGCAAGTCATCCTTTCACTCACTTCACCCATTTTCATTTATGTTCTTGGAAATAACACTTAGAAGCTCTCTCCGGCAAGTTTCTAAGCCTTTGTGTGTACCATTTTTGGAACTCTTTTAAGTATTTTCTCATGATGCTTCCTTCATTAAAGTTGTTTGTCTTTGAGTCTAGTTTATGTTGACACTTTCTTGTTTGATTTCAAGGTTATTTGTTTGGCCAAAAGTTATTTTAACCAAGTTAAATCTTGGCAATAATTTGGATAGTGTGTTGTATTTTGGAGTTTTTGACCAAGCTAATGGACTGATCTTGGTCCAAATGTTTTATGGAGTGTTTTAAACATGCTTATATCAATTCTTGTTTTCAAGATTAGTTGCATGATTAAAGGTTTTGATGAAAGTTTTTCTTAGATCTAAAAGGTTAGGAACTAGAAGAGGAAAAACAATTTTTGTTTTAAGGAAGTTTAAATCTTTTGTGGTTTAAACTTACTCCAATGGCTTTGATATTTTTATTTGATGATCCTAAGCCTTTGATATACATGTTAGGATGTTAGTTTGAATATTTTTGGAGTTAGGTTCAAATATATGAATTTGTATGCAAGAGAATACTCGGTTTGGTCAAAAGTTTGATGATTCCGGCTAGATCTATGTTTTGGTTTATTTTCAACCATGTGATTTTAAGTTTAAAGTTTAATCCACTTTAGGACACATTGTTAAACCATATGATGTTTTGGTTTGAAGATCCTATCATGGTATACCTCAGATCAAGTGTTTGATCAAAACAAGATTGAGAAAAAAATCCTTTTTTTGGCTAAGTGATGGAGCCAAGTACTTCAAGTGAGATTTTATGATTTTTGGTGACTCTTATGTGTTGATTCAAGGCATGTTAGTTGTTATAAATGTGTTATGAGCATGTTAGATGAAAGTTTTGGATTTTTGGAAGTTCTTGGAGATGTTTTGAAAAAGGTAAAAAGCTTGAGATTCAAGAATTTATATTTTATTTAAAAAGTTTGGAAACCTTTTACTAAAATTTTGTGTCTATGAGAAGTATATTTTTGTTGGATATTTTAAGCATGTTTTTAAGCTTAAGATAGGAGGATCGTTGTTTCAATATTTTAGTTTGATCATGAGTTTTGAAATTGGAAGAAATTGCAACAAAAATAAGAGATATGGCCTTTGGAAATTTCGGCTCTATGATATTTTTTATAGTTGTGCTTGATTTTAAATTTTTCTAAGTTGATCTTTTAGTTTAGGACAAAATTTACATGAGAAATGTAAATTTTGGTATTTTTAGAGTTAGGATGTGAAATCCTTAAGTTAGGGGTAAAATAGTCATTTTTCCACATGTAGAGGGTAAAATTGTAATTTTATTATAAGTTAGCATTTTTCATGTTTTTAATTATTAGTGATAGAGTTTCTAACTTTTAGAATCCCTACTTATAGTTTATCGTATTTCATGCTTAATCCCCTTAATGCAACGATCATTGTAAGTTAACTTCTAACTACTGTCAAATTACTGTGTATGTGTGTTGGTAAGGGAAATATTGGTTATATACTTATGTTATCATATATGCCATGCCATTCCATGTCACTACACGTTTATATGTTACACATTATATTCTATCATGAAATATTCATTTGTTACACATATTATATTCTACCATGAAATAGTTATCTGTTATATGTTATGTCATGTCACATAATGTTATCTGTTACACGTTATTCCATGTCACATAGGGCTATCTATTACACATTATGCCATGTCACGTAAGGTTTTCTGTTACACGCTATGGCATGTTACATAATGTTATATGTCACATGCTATGCCATGTTACATATTTTTTATTTGTTTCATATTACGTCAAGTCATGCATCTTACGTATATGTCACGTTATATATGTCATGTCATCTGTCATTTCATTTCACCTCATGTCATGTCTTGAGTACAGAGTGTGTCTCTAAAATAATATTTTCTTAGTCAGTCATGCCTAGGATACTCATGATGTAATCACTATGATTGTCCGAACATCTCTATTTATAATTAATGTGGGCTACTTCTGGCCTAATCATTTTGATTGTTAGAATACCTCTAGTCAAATTCTCCTAGCATAATTATTTTGATTGTCGGACTATTATGAGGCACTCCTGGCAGAATCATTCTAATTGTTTGGGTATCTCATTTAAAATTCTCATGGTGTAATCATTTTGATTGTTTGAGTATCTTTGACGTAATATGTTTGGGTAGAATCATTCTGATTGTTCACTATTCTTGAGAAAATAACTGGCAAAATCATTTTGATCATCAGAGTTCATGTTCACGTTCATGTTTAAGTTCATGCTCAAATTCAATTTATTGAACAAGATTCCAAGTTCTGTATTTTGTGTTCAAGCTCATGTTATGCAAGTTCAAGTTACATTAAGTTCAAGTTCATGTTATTCAAGTTCAAGTACACATTCAATTCTTGTTTCAAGTTCATGTTCAGTCATGTTTCAAATTCATGTTCAGTTCATGTTACAATTCACGTTAAGTTCATATTTAGTTTTAGTTCAAGTTCAGTTTATGTTCACATTCATGTTTAAGTTCATGTTCAAGTTAGTTCACGTTCAGTCATGTTTCAATTCACGTTCAGTTCATGTTTCAATTCACGTTAAGTTTCAGCTCAAGTTTAGTTCACGTTCACGTTCACGTTCACATTCATGTTTAAGTTCATGTTCAAGTCAGTTCACGTTCAAGTTCATGTTCATGTTAAATGTCAAGTTACATCAAGCTTATTTATGATCATGAATGCAATCCTGCTTTTACTATCATGCATGCATCTTTGACCTGTATGTTAAGTTATTTGTTAACTTGCTGAGATTTGTAATCAAATTTCATCGTCGTAGTCCCAACTACCATTCCCCTTGGAATGGTAGACCATGTGTCAGGATCAGGAGGCACACCAGAGGTCGACCGACTGTAGATGGTCGATTAGACAACAACGGTTGTGGAGCTCATAGCCTTAATGCTCTGATTTATCATTAGTATTATGGCATTCTTGACTGAGTTGTGCGAGCTACTCATTGGATTAGCCTAGTAGTTGCTTTAGTTCCTACTTGTACTTAAGGAGCTCGTCTCTAGTACTCTTTTGATCACAGACCTTTTGGACTCATGATGTAATCAAGAGGGTCTACCACTTTAATGTTTATGGATTATGTTTTAAGTATTTGGGATATCTTTAGTTTGGTGCATAGTATTTGCTCAAGAAAAAAAAAATTATCCGCTACAAATATTAAATATTGTTAGATGCATGCCAGGTGCATTATATCTTTATTTGTCAAGAACGGGGCTAGGTAACCTTGTATTGCATGTCCTAAGCTTCAGATGTCCATCCAATCCCAAGCAAAAATCTGAGGGCGTCACATTACTTATTCAGTGGGGAGAGTGAAGCCACAAGAAGCCAAGCCACTCTCCCATTACTTTGGATTGGAGTGAAGGGCAAGCCGCCTCCCACTGGTCGTTTGGCTACATCTCTGCACCCGAACGAACATAGCCCAACTCTATTCTACCCTTAAAGACCTAAAGCTTCACTGATACCATATTGAAGCTTTGTAACTAGTGGCTGGTTTCCCATCGCTAGAGCATTTCCCTATTGTGTGGAGCCCCAATGTGGTTGGGGTAAGAGGTCCAAGAATGATTGATTAGCTTGAAGAAATGGGAAAGCGCCTAGGATGTGTATCGATTATCATGAACTAAACAAGGTAACAATAAAGAACAAATATTTGTTGCCTAGGATAGATGAGTTATTCGATCAATTACAGGGAGCCTTGATGTTTTCTAAGATTGACCTTAGGTTTGGGTATCACCAGTTGAGGATTAAGGATGGTGACGTATCCCAGACCATGTTTAGAATGAGGTACGAGCATTTTGAATTCACGGTGATGCCATTTGGGATGGCTAACGCTCTAGCAACATTCATAGATATCATGAATAAGGTGTTTAGGAAATTCTTAGAATTATTTATGATGGTGTTCACGACGATATTTTAGGTTACTCTAAGGACACCAGAGACCATAAGAATCACTTGAGGTTAGTGCTGGGAAGGAAAGCTGATGGAGCACCAATTGTTCACCAGCCTCATTAAATGTGAATTCTGGTTGGTGGAGGTTGAGTTTCTTCGATGTAAATTTACAATGCCCCACAACAGTCCATGAGGTAAGGTGTTTTTTGGGACTTGCTCGATATTATAGGAGATTCGTAGAAGAATTCTCGAAACTTTCAAATCCACTTACGGTGTGGACGGGGAAGAACTCCAGATTTGTATGGATTGAGCAATGCGAATGAAGCTTTGAGGAATTAAAGAAAAGGGTGACCACGATCCTTGTATTAGCAATACAAGAACCCCAGAAACCATTAGTAGTATTCAATGACACTTTGAAGTATGGACTAGGATGCAATTTGATGCAAGAAGGAAGAGTAGTGGCTTATGCTTCATAATAGCCAAAGGATCATAGAAAGAATTACCCTACTCACGACTTGGTACTGGAAACAGTGATTTTCGCCTTGAAAATTTGGTGACATTACGTCTATTGAGAAATCTACAAGATGTATACAGACCACAAGAGTTTGAAACATCTCTTCACGCAGAAGAACCTTAACATTAGGCAGATGAGATGGTTAAAGGTTATAAGCATTTATTGGTGTGAGATTAAGTACCATATGGGAAAAGCTAATTTGGTCGTTGATGCTCTAAGCCGAAAGTCTAGAGTGAAAAGTGAGAACGGATCTTCGAATGTGGACTCTCTACGCAAAGGGATGAGGAAGCTACTTGTGGAAAGTTCCCAGCAAGAAGTCCTCGCCTCCATACAGAGTATAAGGAAGATGGCCTATGATAATTTAAAGGACCTGTAGAGAAAGGACCCAAAGTTGTTGGACATCTGACGAAGGGTTAGGAAGGCAAAAGGACCTTTGCTCCTTAGCAAGTGTAGAACCTTGTTGTACAAGAATCGCAATGTGGTCCCTATGAATTTGAAAATTAAGGAAAGAATACTTGTGAGAGCACATTCCTTTCCCATATTCAATGCACCTTGGTAGTATGAAGATGTACTGGATCTAAAAACAGAATTATAGTGGCAAGGAATGAAGCAAGACAATGCCTATTTCATTGAAAAATGCACCACGTGTAGGCCAGTGAAAGCTAAACATCGAAGACTTGTCCGGGTTCTACAGCCCCTACCTATCCCATAATGGAAATCGGATGATATTTCCCTAAAATTTGTGTTTGGATTACTAAGAACTCAACATGGTAAGAATGTGATATGTGTAATCATAGATAGACTGAGAAAAAGTGTCTATTTTCTTCCAGTTACTACCACGGACACCCTAAGCAAGTTGACTTGACTATACGTTAAGGAGATAGTTAGGCTTCACAGTGTGCCTAAGATCATATTGTTAGATCGAGACCCATTAAAGACTTCCCATTTCGGGAAGAGTGTACAAACAGCGACGGTTACCAAGTTAAGGTTTAGTAGTGCATACCATTCACAGACTGATGGACAGTCGGAACGGAATGTACAGACATTGGAAGATATGCTAAGGGTAATTGTGTTGGATTTCAAGGGTTCTTGGGAGAACCATGTCCCACTTACTGAGTTTTTCTACAATAACAACTACTAGGGGATTATCGAAATTACCCTGTATGAGGCCTTGTACGGAAGAAAGTGTATGTTGCGTCTATGTTGGGATGGTTGGGGAAATTAAGCTCGTCGGGCTAGAACTAATGTATGAAATGAAGGAGCAAGTAAGTGTAACAGCCCGCTAGAAATTCATTGGCGGAATTTCTATTGACTTTAAGAATCTCGTGAAAATCCTATAAGTTTTTACGAATCGACCTATTGCATAGGTTTTAGTCTGTCAACATAGTCAGTGTTATTACTCACTATGCTGCTAGAAATATGAGTTTTATTTATTTGAGATGGTTAGAAGTGTCAGAATGCATTATGGTCTACGCCATTACACTCAGTGGATTATTTAGGATTTTATGGCACAATATCCTATTTTCATAATTCTGGACGAAACGTCTGTTGGAAATTGTGAAATTATTTTTAGGAGCACTTCGAGGTTAAATTTCGGTAAAATATTTTCACTATAGGTTAATATGAATATTTAGGAATTTTTAGTACTAAGTTTATGATTCACTTTTTCGAAGTGAATAGTAATCTCGATAAGCGCACCAATTGCAGTGTTTCGAAATCACAGTGTGGAATGTCCAAATTGGATTAGAGAAGTTTTATTTGGACACTTGGCAAGATCTTAGCCACACTTAGTGAATAATTTTAGACACTTGGCACCATAAGGAACGTTTGTTGGATTTGAAGGAATCAAGGTGTGAGATTATGTTGCTTAAGCAAAACTTTGTTTCATCTGCTCAACCAAATTGTGCCAGATCAAAGAGGTTTTCAATCCTAGTGAAATTCTAAATGGTGGGAATCCAATCGAAAGCCCAAAAGCTTGGTTGAAATCGAAACCCTAAACGGTTTCCCCAAAACCCTAAAGTTGGCCTCTAAACATTTTCTAATCCGATTTCTAGCATTGTGTTTAATCACTTGATTAAATCACTTCCACATGCTATTAATCCTTCAAATTTGTGTTAGAACATCATTATCCAACCTTGTTAACCTTGAAAAATTGATTGGGCCAAGTGATATTGGATTTGGGCTTGATAGCAACCCAAACCCTCTTTAAACCCCAAATTTTAGGCCCATTCGGTTTAGGCCCATTAAGGCCCACGAATTTGGTCACCATAGGATTGCTTCATGGCTAAGTTTTGTACCCCCACTTGGCTGGCCAGATCTGTACAAGAAGAGCCTAGAAGGTTCTTGAAAGACAAAGCAAAAGGGCCACCTCACTCTTTCACTCTCACACTCCACCTTGAGAAAAGATCTTGGTCTGATTTTTATGAGAAGAAAAGCCAACACTCAACCATTCCTTCAGTCATATCACTTCCCATAACTTGTGTAAGAGGCTCTTCAGTCCACTTCCCACGAAAAAGCAACTCTCCTTTACACTTTTCCTTCATAGAACACAAAAGACACTCTCGGACAGTTTTTAGTACCTCTTTTGAATGCCTGTTTCGAAGCTTTTGTAAGTGTTTCCTCACAACGTTTCCTTCATTAAAGTTGTTTATTTTGGAGTCTAGTTTACGTGGATATCTTATTTGTTCCATTTGGAGATCATTTGATTGGTAAAAAGTTGTTTAGACCCCAGAAAGGTCATTCTGGGCGATAAACTGGAGAGTGTGTTATATTTTGGAGTTTTTGACCAAGCTAATGAATAGATCTTGGTCCGAAATTTTTATGGAGTACTGTTAACATGTGTATATGATTATTGGTTGAGGATTTGTTGCATGATTAAAAGTTTTGGTGAAATATTTTCTTAGGTCTAGAAACTTAGAAACTGGAAGAGGAAAAACAGTTTCTGTTTTGAGAAAGTTTAAATCTTTTATGGTTTAATCTTATTCCAATGGCTTTGATATTTTTATTGGAAGATCCTAAGCATCTTATATACATGTTAGAATGTTATTTTGAAGATATTTGATGTTAGTTTCGAACATATGAAATTTTATGGAAGGAGATATTCGGTTAGGCCAAAGTGATGATGTTCTTGGATAAATTTATGTTTTGGTTGATGTTTACCCATGTGATCTTGAGTTTGAAGCTTGGATCTGTTTTAGGACACCTTTTTGAACCATGTGATGTTTTGGTTTGAAGATCACTTCTTTATAAGTCATGGATCAAGAGGTTGATCAAAACAAGTTAGAAACAAAATTCTGTTTTGAACTTAGAAGAGAAACCAAAAAGTTCAAGTATGGTTTTAGTGATTTTGACGACTTTTGTTCATGATTCAAAACATAATTATTCTTAAGAATATGTTATGAGTGTAGTAGAAGAAAAATTTTGGTTTAATCATGAGTTTTGAGATTTGAAAGAATTACAACAAAAAGCAAAGGAAATAGCCTTGTAAGTTTCGGCCATATAGAGTTTTGATGGTTGTGTTTAGTTTTAAATTTTTCTGAATTGATATTTGAGCTTAGGACAAAATTTACATAAGGTATGTAAATTTTGGTGATTTTTGGAGTTAGGATACAAAATCCTTAAGTTAGGGGTAAAATGGTCATTTTCCCACATGTAGAGGGTAAAATGGTAATTTTACTCTAAGTTGATATTTTTCCATATTCCTAATTGTTAGTGATTAAGTTCTAATTTTTAGAAATCACTACTTTCAGTTTCCCGTGATCGCACTTGAGTTTTGTCTCGAAGCGCGAAGATCGAGGTAAGTTAGCTTTTAACTTACTATTAATTTAATGTGTATGTGTGATAAGTAAGGGAACTAAATTGTATGTATGCATGTTATCATATGTGTCATGCCAAGTCATTACATATTTATCTGTTACACATAATTTATTCTGTCATGAATTATTCATCTGTTACACAAGATATTCTATCACGTATTGCTATACATGCTATACATTGCAAGTATGTCATGTTAAGTTAAGTATGCCATCTGTTACATGTATTTCTTGTCATGTAATATTCATTGTCACATGTTACGCCACGTTAAGAAATGTTGTCTGTTATATGGTATGCCATGTTACGAAATGTTGCATGTTACATGTATGACATGTTATGAAATGTTCTCTGTTACATTTATGTCTCGAAGTATGTCATGTCTGTCGTCCTACGTTCATGTCACGTTATGTTACGTCAAGATTTCTGTCTTTTATGTCACGTTCATGTTACGTCACGTTACGAAATGTCATGTCTGCCAGTTAAGTCATTCATGTCAATCACGACCCTAAGCGCTAGGATGGGGTAATATCCTAGTGGAACTCCTTTGTTCACGCTGGAGTGTCTAAATAGGTGTGAAATTCCCTGGGTTGACGAAGTACAGTCAACAGGTTGCGAATGGGGCCTAATTAGCTGGTCACCGGAGCGCGCCAGGCACTAACGCCGATGGTGCCACACATTATGTTACGTGTGTCCACAGCAAGTGTGGCACAAACAAATAAGTCATGGGGCCACAACAACTGTGGAGCATGAAGTATGGGGCCACAACAACTGTGGAGCATACACTACGTGAGACACAGCAATTGTGACACGTAGAATACGTGGGGCCACAACAACTGTGGAGTACGTATTAACGCACTCACAGCTGGTATAGAAACCTGTGATGTGATGCGGTAATCGGCAGGGACACACGGCTCAAGGGGACCTGTGTAGCACCCATATGGTCACGTTAATGATTAAGTCTATTGAATAAGATTCCAAGTTCAAGTCATGTTTCACGTTATGTTATGTTCAAGTTTACGATCACGCAATCATGGTAATCCCATGAGATAAGAATATGTTTCAAGTTCATGTGATGTTATGTTCACGTTCACGTTATATTCCAAGTTCACATTTATATTATGTCATGCTCAGGTTCAAGTTCATGTTCAAATTATGCATGTTCATGTTTATGCTATGTTTCAAGTCCATGTTATGTTTCAAGTTCACATTCATGCTATGTTTCAAGTCCATGTTATGTTTCAAGTCACGTTCATGCTAAGCTTCAGTTTCAGTTTAAGTTTAAGTTATGCTAGTTATGTTATGTTGTATGTCAAGTTATGCCATGATTACTTATGATTTGATTTTACATTCATGCTTTTACTGCCATGCATGCATCATTAACCTGTGTAGAAGTTTCCTGTTAACTTGCTGAGATTTGTAATCAAATCTCACTGTGGTAGTCCCAACTACCATTCCCCCCGAATGGTAGATTTTGCTACAGGATCTGAAGGAGAACTAGGAATCGACCAACTGGAAACGGTCGACTAAGCGATGGTGTGACGTAGATGGTAGTACATCAGTTACCTCAGATTACTACTTGTATTTGTGGAGTTCAATCTCCAACACTCTTTTGATCACAACTATTTTGGACTAGTGTTGTGATCTCAATTGTTTAGTATGTCATTATGTATGAAGTATGTTTTAAGTATTTGGGATATTTCGGTTTGGTGCATAGTATTGCTAAAAAGAAAAATTATCCGCTGCGAATATTGCATAATGCTAGATGCATGTTAGGAATATTGCATCTTATATGTCATGAACGGGGGCAGGTAACCTTGTGTTGCATGTCTCGATGCTTCAAATATCCGTCCGATCCCAAGCGGAATTTGCGGGCGTCACAGTAAGTGTCATGCAAGTGATAATGGCGATGGCACAAAGTAGGCAGAAGAGCTATGCCAATACAAGAAGAATAAGGGATTTAACCTTCGAAGAAGGTGAATGGGTATACCTGATGGTATTGCCAATGAAGCCAAGCCCAAGTTATGTTAGGCTATATCAAGTATTTTAAAAGGTAGGCCCAATAGTATATAGAGTGGCCTTACCAAGACATTAGTAAAACCTATAAGATCATATCAAGACATGTCATGGCTAAACTCTCATCCCAAAACAATTTATTCAATCAAAACTCCAAATCTGAACCGATATGCAACACCTTGAGTAAGACCATTTATCAATCAAATCCTCATTCTATTGCCATAAACCAATGCCTAACATGTAAATCTAACACCCAACAAGAGATAAGGCAAGATCACTTACAAAAGTCATGGCCTTTGATCACCCAAAACTCAACTCACTTCAAGATCCTTACTCAAGCTACTCGGTTTCAACCATTCCTCACACTTTGAATATTTTGCTCTCAAGAATAGCAAAGGAAAGCTAGAGAGAGTAGTGTGGAGAAGTGAGGAGTGAAGGGAGGTATTTATAGAACTCCATGGTGGGGTGAGGGGCATGGCAATGGCTTGGAGAGAGAGGGAGTTGATTGGTGGAGGTGGGAGGTGGAGTGTTGAGTGCAAGATGTCATTGTGCCATCACTTGGTTATGTTGAATAATAACCTAAGGCACTTGATTAAATCTTGAAAAGGTGTTAGAAGAAAGCCATATGTGCAGGGGCTAGCTTGCTGTAGAAAAAATAAAACAAAACTTACCCATAAACAAGCCATGGCCAACGGTATGTGATTCCAAGTTTTGTCCAGATTTTTGCATCCTTTTGTCCCATCTCCTTGGTCTAAATTGGGAGCATTATTACCATCATTTGAAGACTTTCTAAGGTGAGGAGTAGAGGGATGAGTGGCTTCCAAGTGATCATGATTGAATTGAAAAAATAAAGAGATGAAAAGGGAGGTGGTTTAGCCAAGTGAATCAAAGGTGTGCCTCTCTTTGAGCCAATCGGTTAGGCTACCTTAGGGAGGTAATTGGACAAGCAAGGACTTACATAGGAAAAAATGACAATGGTGGTGCCATGGGGAAGTAAGGCAAGTAGGTGCAGAAATTCTATGAAGAATCAAGGTGCAGCCGGTTTGAATTCATCTTCACTTCCTATGTGAATAGTTAGGTTTTTGGCTTGATCTTTGGGACTGTTTTTGGCTCCTTTTTTGTAAGAGCTTTGCTACACAACCTCCACCACACTCCACACTCCACACTTTTTTAAATTTTTTAAATTTTTAATATTTTTAAAAATTTTTTTTTTGAGTTTATTCTTTTTAAATTATTTCAAATTTTTTATTCATTATTCATATAATAAATATTTAATAAAAGAAAAAAATAATAAAAATTAAAAATAATGTGGAGTGTGGAGGTTGTGTGAATAGTAGGAGGTTGAGTAGGTTTTTTGTTTTTGTAACACCCTCAAACCCCTGCTTGGGATGTAACTGAGACATGGAGTGTCGTGACATGCAACACAAGGTTTCATACACCCATTCATGACACTTAATATGCAATGCATCCTCGTTTGCAAATAATAGTATGCAATAATATCAGTGGAAAATAGGGTGACTTCTAAACATTTATGCCAGAATGAACTAAACATCCCAATAATATTAATAACTATAAGTTCAAACTTAAGGATAGCATTTCCTTAATACAAAATACTTAATCCTAGCTACATAGTTATATCAACTCTTTCATACACTCTGAAGTATAAAGAGTCAATGCTTATGAGCATCAAAATTATATCTAGTCTTTGCTGAAGGCCCCGCTCCTCTTCAACCATCTATATCCAATGGTCCATCCTGTTCATCCTTTGCCGGTCCTGACATAACTTCTATAATTCTAGAAGAAACGATAGTGGGTCCACAAATGTGATATTTACTTAAAATCTCAGTAAGTGAAACGACCAACTTACACAGAGATAAGATATGCATGATTAATGATAAACATGTGATGCATGCAATGATAGGCAAAAAAAAAAAAAAAATTGTATTTGTCTCCCATCCAGGTTCCTCGACATTTCTTAGAAAAAATCTAATGCACATTTCATTCAGAGAACATTTTTCACTTTCTTGATTCAAAAGCATGATATTTCGAAAGAAACATTTCATATCTCATTTCGTTCAAAAACCTAACATTTCATCGTTATTAAAGCTATCATTAATATACGTATGGTTGCAACACTATTCCCATATGCACCGTGAGCACCTACTAGTGACCGTAGCATAACTCATGTTGACACTACGTCTTTGTCTGTAGACATCGTTCTCAATGCATTCGTAACATATCATAACATCATCAAAACATCATCAGAACATCATAAAATATACACCCACCAACTTTAAGTGTTATAAAATTTGTCTTTGCTCCGGCAATCTTTAAAAAGAACCCATTCATAGCACGTTGACTATTCTTCGTCAACCCTGGAGTTACCACTCAATTTTTACTCATTCCAGAGTGGACAAATGAGTTCTACTAGGAGAATTCCCCATCCTAGAGCCTTTGGGGTCATGACAACAATTATTTTCATGCAATGGTTGAAAAAGATGTATTTCATGACTTGTCCATATGTAGTAAGTTTCATAAAAAATGACATTTATATGCAATATGCTAAAATTGTAAGGGGATTTTCCCCCCACTAAGCCCAAGAGGCCCATCTATGGAAAGGAGGCAAGATCGAAAGCCCGGCCCAAAGTAGAGAGCTCCTAACCAAGCCCACGGGAAAGCTCTTCTGAACACGACTTGTAAAAGGGGTGGTGTTGCAGGGGATGAGACTCATCGATCTCAGGACCCCTTGAGTATTGTCAAGTCCTCAAGTGCCCACCTGCACAGCAGACGTGATATACAGAGAGCCATTGATCTACTAACAGAGAAGGCATAAACAAACCAGAGGGGAGACAGACTAAGAGAAGGAGTTCGTATAACCACACCGCATTAAAGGCTTCGCCACCCGGACAACACGCCACATTAACGATGCCATCGCAGAGCGACGCTGCATTTAAAGACTCTAACACAAGTAACAGTATGGGGGACACGGACTTCATGGGAGTGGGCACTATCTTCTCCTTAGATCTGAAGTATAAATAGTAGATCCCAAGTACGAGAATATCTATCTG
Organism: Juglans regia; assembly: GCF_001411555.2. Taxonomy (NCBI): domain Eukaryota; kingdom Viridiplantae; phylum Streptophyta; class Magnoliopsida; order Fagales; family Juglandaceae; genus Juglans; species Juglans regia. The sequence continues at coordinate 29,771,270 of NC_049901.1, read as the reverse complement.
ATCCCTAGACTCTCCTACTTATTCGCTAACCTCCAAGAACATTTACTAACTTTGGCATCGGAGGTTACCTGACCCCTAGGCTGCCCTCTCAAAGCCATAGTCTTTTCTAGCTTTTGCAGGCCCGTTTTCAAAGACCTGAGTTGCTGGAGCTTGACCCAAAGGTGTGTGAAACATGACGTCAACAAAAATGGTGAGAATTTCACATGCCATGTAAGCAAATAATCAAATGTTGAATGATGTAGCATATGATGCTTGATGCTCAAAATGAAATTTATAATATAAATGTGACGTTTATCCAAGAATTATAAATAAATTATTTAAGAATAAGTTAGAAGCCAACTTACAAACTTGTCGTGTGCTTAGAAAATTGGTGCGGCTGTAATAAAAGTTATTCTAAGTTAGGAATTGCATAAGTAAGGAAGATGTTCATAATCAAAAGGGTTTAAGAACAAGTATTTCCAAAACTGCTCTTGTACTTGCAACATTTCACTAAGGTCCTAAATTTTTACTATTTACAATTAGACCCCAAAATTATTAAACTTCAAAAATCTCATATTTTCTATATTCTGCATCCATATATGACTCTGCGAGGCTTGATCAGAGTCGACAAATGGGGTCTTCTTTCAATTCGGAGCAAGAGGTATGGTGCTGGGTTTTAAAGTGGAGGTGGATTGTGGGATTTGAGCAGAGTATAGTAAGTCATTTCGGCATAAGAGACACGTTGCATAGTTTTATTGTTAAGGTGTAGTTTTTATTCTTGTTACAGCTTGTTTTGGTTTATTAGTGGATTGTATAGGAATTTTTTACTTTTCATTTTTTTGTGATACTTGGGTTAGGTTTTGTTTTGATTATTTGTTACCACGATATTCCTCTACCATAAGTGAGGGCAATCAAAAAAATTGGGGTACCATCCTCTTCTATAAAAAAAAAAATGACCTTTAAATTTTAATAATCAAAGTGCAACTATGCTAATCATACTCAACTCATGGCATGCATTTCATTAAGGCCTAGATGTAATTTCAACCATTCAACTTCTATGGATGCATATGTACTCAAATTCATCAAGTGCCAATAGCTATTATAACCTTAGGGATAATTAAAACTTAGGCTTCAGGTCATACAAGTTAACAGTGGCGTCGTCTTTGGGATCGTAATAGATCTTGTGTGTCCTTCTCATGCCTGCCACAACCCGCTGCGAACAACTCAGAAGAGATATGGGGGACGCTATGGAAGTAAGGTTGAAAACCATGGAAGAGTGGGTAACAAAACTAACTAGTGAAGTACAGACACTCTACGCGGAGAACGAGGAGCTTAGAAAACCCCAACAGGAGCAAGATGGAGGGGCAGGATCCAAGGACACTGAGCACGTAGGATCTTGAAACATGCAAGCAGGACTTGATAAGGAAGAGTTGCAGAAGAACATGCAGAATGAGCCTCAAAGGAAAATACAAGGAGATAGTAAGGAATGTAGGCACATCATCAACGGTGGACCAATTGCTGACAAGCACGGGTCTACCCTATACTAAAGAAGTAATGGCGGTGCCTTTGCCGCCAAAGTTTTAAGTCCCCACTATGGAGATGTATGATGCTGCATGGCTTCCCTGGGGAAGTAGCTTGTAGGGCATTTTCGCTGACCCTGAAAGGGTTAGCACGTGCATGGTTTGGGTCACTAGCGCCTGGATTGGTGGATAGCTTCGGTGAACTAGTTAGACTGTTCCTAACCTAGTTCATTTCCAGTCGAAGGAGGATGCATACCTCCTCACCATCAAACATACAAAGGATGAAAGCCTAAAGTCCTACCTAGCCCGGTTCAACAAAGACAACGTGACCACCGATAACCAAGATGAGAAGATAACCTTGGCAGCGCTTCTAGGAGGGATCTGGCCACAATCCCAGTTTATGGCGGTGCTAGCCAGAAGGACTCCCACAATGTTGCGAGAGTTCTTGGACCAAGCAAACAATTTCATCAATGCAAAAGACATTCTTCGGGGATTGACGGAGCTGTGAAGGAAGGAAGTGGAGTGCGCAGAGAAGAAGGTGAAGGTCCCAACCAAGGCCAAGCCCTATGTAAAAGGGAGAAGGTCTCCCAAGAGAAGTGACGAGAGGAAGTCCTAGAAAGAGGACCCAGACTACAATACGACTGGCCCACATTCGCCATTCAAAAGGAAGATGATCGAGGGATAGTGCGTCACTATTGCACGTATCATTGGTCCACCTCACACAATACCAATGACTGCTTCTCCTAGCAAGGGAGGAGGGAATATGCAGAACAGCAGAAGCGATGCCACTCCCCAGCCAGGAGGCAGGAGCAAGAGAAAAGGGGAAGATCGAGAGAAAGGAGTCAGGACCAAGGTGACTGAAATAGGTAGGTGAATAGCCTCCAGCGACAACTGGCGACAAGAGAGCCACTGCCAGGTCGCCTCCGTTCACTGCCAAGGTAGGAGCACCCTCTTGGGGAAATTCGAACCATAGTCATAGGAATTACGGGCGGGGGTATTACCTCATCGAGTAGGAAAGCACATGCTAAACGAGCCTGATACCATAAGGGGTACTTAGTTAAGTATCATCCCGCCAAACAACGGAGGGGTGACCGTACCTCGACAATCGCATTCACAGAGGCTGATGAAGAAGGGGTCCTGTACCCCCACGATGACGTGCTGGTGGTCACTATGCTTGTTGCCAACTTCACCACCTGCAGAATCCTCTTCGATAACGGGAGCTCCGCGGACATCTTGTTTTGGGCAGCCTTCGCCATAATGGGTATTCAGGCCGCCCGGCTGCAACCTGCCCCCATGCCCTTGAAAGGTTTCTCTGGAACTGTTGTTCAACCTGTGGGAACTATCACTCTCTCCATCCTTGTGGGGAGTAGCCCCTACACAACCCCTATTATAGTTGACTTCCTAGTAGTGAAGGCTCTGTCGACGTACAACGCCATCACTGGCCTACCACCTAAAAATGAAGTTCCCAACTTCCTAGGGTGTGGGCGAAGTCTGAGGAGAGCTGGTCTTAGCAAGAGAATGTTACGTCCTGGAGCTAAAACAGATGGATGGAGGGTCCACCTCAGACGACATTAATGGAACAGAGTAGGCTAGGCACCACTAAAGAAGCCGTGACAGGCCTTCGTCTGCAACTCGCCCTACTAGTGTCGAGGGGGGAAGGGGCGATGCACGGCTTTGGAAGGAAGGATGGACGACGACCTCCCCAACCCAGGATTCCATTTTCCTTAATATTGTAACACCTCTTCATCTAGCTTGTACTTTTTTTTTTATTTAATGAAAATGTGACTTTTCAGGAAAATACAAAACATCTATGCCACACTTTCTTATTACTAGTAAAGCGCCAGCAAAAAAAAAAGAGGTGCTTGGTTAACGAAATCTGCGGCAGCCAGGTCATCAACAAATTACTTCCCCATAGGGTAGCATAGGGAAGGGCAGGCCTAAGGGTTGCATTATCCCTCCCATGGCAGAGTGCAGGTCAGCCTTCGGCGGCCTGAACATGAAAGCTTACCTTCCTTGTGAACATCAACAAGCGGGTGCAAGTCCAGCCACAAACTTCCCGAAATTACCTCCCCGCGAGACACTGTTGGGAAAAGTCGGCCCAAAGGTGGTCTTATCCCTCCAACAGAGGAAAGCGTGATCGGCCTCGCAACTCTACAAATAAATTACCCCAACCTCCCTAGCAACTAAGAGTGGGATCAACACTAGCCTGACCCAACACTTAACTTTCCTGTGATATCAAAGAGCAGGAGTGGGTCCAGCTTCAAACTGCCTGAGCAATATACCTCCTATGGGATGAAAGGGGGAAATTAGGCCGAAGGCTATTCCACCCCTCCCACGACGAAGAGAGGGTTATGCTCCCCCGGCAAACCTGTAACACCCGGGTCCAGTACCCAGCCTATTTTCTAAAATTTTCTTCGATTTTTCTGTATGAGAAGCCTTTACAGAATTTAGGATAAATGTTTAGAATGTACTGAGGGCTTATTTTTTTATATTATTTAGGCAGTTTATGCTTTTTATTTTCGTTGGGTTTGATTATGAGGTTAAAATCCTTTTTATGGTCTGGGAAAATTTTTGGACAAGTTGGTTTATTTTTTTTTTAAAAGTTGACTCAAGGCCCAAAACTTAGTGAAAAAGCCCACTCGTTATTCCTTATACACTACTAGATGTGGGCCTCAATAATTGATTGGGCCAAAAGCCAAAGCCCATGAGATCTTGTATCAGACCCACTGCATACAAATTTCCCGCTACGGTAAACACTGCATATTTATAAGTTTTCACTTCACATGTTTCATAGCTTTTTTTTTTTTTGGATAATGAGGACAGAACCTCCGGATCATTATTGAATAAAACCCTCACTTTTGGCGGAGGAATACCCTGAATACAATGAAATGACCAATCAAAAGATATTAAACCAACCAAACATCATATATATACCAAAAACTCTGTGCAGACCATGTAAAGCTTCCACCATGCCCCTTCAACCCGAGCGGCATCTAACCTTCCGTAACTGTGCCAACCCACTCCGTTCTGTTTGAATAATACCCTTCAGCCTGTATGGCAATTCCTCTGTTGTATACCAGTCCATATTGCAGGCACTACTTCCCATTCGAGCAAGGAAATCCGTTGCCATATTCCCCTCTCGAAAGACATGTTGAAGTCAAAAATTTAGCCTAGATAGAACACTTCTGACTTCCTCCCAGAAATCCTCCAAATACCATATGTTGCATTTCCCTTTTTTAATCCAATTAACTACCAACGTTGAGTCCCAAGAATAATATTTGCATAACCCATACTATGGCACTTTTGAATTCCCATCAACAAAGCCAACATCTCCGCCTGATTATTGGTGCCCCGACCCTTACTAGTAGCAAAAGAAAACCTCAAATGTCCACATGAATCACACAAGATTCCACCAACACCTATGTCGCCTGGATTTTGCAAAAAACTTCCATCAACATTGAGCTTGAACCACCCAGGATAAGGTTTATGCCAAGAGACAGGAATAATCTTTTCTTTTCTGCTGGATCTAATCGGCAAGTGCAACAAAGCAAGCACCTTTGCATCTCTTCTCCCCAACCGAGACCCAACTTTCAACTTCATTCCTACCTAGTTGACCCAATACTTGACCGAGCGCCACAAAGAAATTGCAAAAGCTTTGGACCCTTCCATTCTTGCCGAACAACACCAACACCATAAATTCCAAGAAATGATTACTGGAAAAGCCCCAATCAAATTTCCCACCTGTGAACACCAAGACGCACACTGAAACCAAGCCACAGTTGCTTCTCTCCAAGACCGATGTGCAGTATATGGAAAACCCAAAAAGTGAGAACTAAATTTCCTCCATAAAGAACATAATTTAAATCCTCATACGCACCCTCCGGACAACACTCGCACTTAGACACCAAAGGAACTCCAACTCTTCTAATCCGGTCATCCACACCAAAACTGTTTGTTATTGCTTTCCACATTAAAACAGAAAATTGCTTTGGCAGTGCCTCATTCCATATCCATTCCGACCACTGAGTTTTTGGAGCTACAACCTGGACAAAATTCCAAGCACTCTTGGAAGTAAAAGAGCCTTCTGGAGTTCCTAACCAAACTAGTTTATCCGATCCACTTCGTAATCCACCTATCGTAGAGACTATAGAATCTGCTTGTTCCTGTCCCACCAGCTGCACTAAATGGCCAACATTCCAGCTATTTTCATCCATGCACTGATTTACCACCAACTCCGTATCACCGATGAACTGATGCCTTTTGCACAAAGGACCAGAGTCCAGCCATTTATCTCTCCAAAATGAGACCTTTCCTTCTCTGATTAGCCATTTTGAATTCTTCAATACAGTTGGGATTTCTTTAATAATCATTTTCCAGACACTGGTGCCTCTAGACTGTGGAATTGTCGAGATATGCTGATCTTTAACATACTTCTGGCAGAAAAAACTCGTCCACAAGGAATCCGAACTCAACAACTTCCACACAAATTTAAGATGAAGAGATCATTGCACATCGAATAAATTCCGCAATCCCATTCCCCCCTCATCCATTGGTCTACAAATGCAATCCCAACTAACCCATTTTCTTTTAGTTTTACCATGGACAGAGCCCCAAAAAAAGGAGCTAAAGAGCTTGTGCAAGGTGCTGATAACTGATTTAGGAACTGGAAGCACAGCCAACAGATGCACCGACAAGCTTGATAAAACGTGTTTAAGAAGAATAAGACGAGAACTCGTTGAAAGAAACTTTGCTTTCCACCCTTCTATTTTATGCCAAATTTTTTGAACCAACTCCTCAAAATAAATCCCCTTCATGCTACCAGTAATAATCGGTACTCCTAAATATTTTACTGGAACACTACCTTCCAAAAAACCAGTAATCGATAACAGCCCACGACATCTTTGAGCAGAAATTCTCTTAGAGAAAAAAAATAGATGATTTTGCCGCACTCACCTGCTGACCATTGCGCGTACAATCCAAGAGTATCATTAATCTCCTTAACTGATTTTTTTCTGCTATTTGCAAAAATGACCATATCTTCTACATAAAGTAAATGGGAAATGAAACAACCATTCCTGGGATGAGCAAAACGGCCAATTTTTCCAGCCTCAAAATTTTCCTTTAAGAGGCAAGAAAAAACCTCCTCTACAAGGATAAATAAATAAGGGGACAATGGATCCCCTTGTCGAAGCCCCCGGCCACCTTTGAAAAATCCTTTGGATGTCCCATTCATCACAACGAAATACCAAGGCGTAGCAATGCATTGAGCTATCAACTTACAGAAATCGGTTGAGAACCCAAAGGCTCTCATCTCATGAAATAAAAAATTCCAGTCAACAGTGTCATAAGCCTTAGCAATGTCAATTTTCATCATACCATTTCCGCCCCAAACATCTTTATTTAAATCATGCAGTAGCTCTTGGGTCAGACTAATGTTATAAAAAATGCTTATTCCAGGAAAAAAAACACCTTGCTCTAAAGAAATTATATGGCTGAATATTGAAGTAAGGCGAGACACCAAAATCTTCAAACATATTTTATACACCACAGAGCAAAGACTTATTGGCCTGAACTTTCCAAATGAGGAGGGGTTAGGCACTTTCGGAATCAATACAATGAAAGGGGAAGTATAAACTTCAGTAGACTTGCACCCCGAAAAAATCCCTCTATTGCTTCCAATAAATCACCCTTCACCAGGTCCCAGCAATGTTGGTAAAAACCAGATTCAAATCCATCAGACCCAAGACTACCATTGACAGGGATAGAAAACAAGGCTTCCTTAATTTCCTCCATGGCTGGGACACGACATAGAACTGGTTCTCTGCATCATCCACTTTAGCATTAATTAAATTAGATAAAATGAGAAGAGAATTACCCGGGCTTTGCTCTTGAAGGAACTCTTCAAAGTGTAACACGACGACATTGTGAATGGCCCCAGGAGAAGATAAGATACTGCCATTATCTAAAACCATTTCATGAACAACATTGTGATTCTGAACCTGGATTGCTTTGAAAAATTTTGCTGACGTCTCACCATGACTAACCCAATCCAGTTTGACTTGCTGTGCGAGATGTGTTTCTTCCCGTTTCAGCCAAACATCGAGCTCTGCTTTAGAAGCTAGGACATCCGCTTCTATCTCATCCGAGAACTCCTGCTGCAACCCAGTTTCCCCTTCTTCCACCCGATCCAACCGAACACTTCCTTGTTCCAGCTACGAAGAACCACTTTAAGTCTTTTTAATTTCTCAGCAAGCTTCCATAACCCTGAACCTTCTGTACTACCTTGCCATGATGTTGAAACACAGCTCATAAAATCCTCATGCATGGTCCACATTTGTTGAAATTTGAACGAGCTCGGACCATACTTTAAAATTGGGCACAACAATCCCAGAATCATGGGAGCATGATCCGAGGTACGCCGAGGCAAATACTTCAATTAGGCAAATGGAAAGACCTCCAAACATTGAACGTTACATAAGGCTCTATCCAATCTTGCCCAACTTCGCGCCATACCTCCCTAACCATTACACCAAGAAAATTTGTTTCCACTAAAAGGAACCTCTACCAAGCCCCCATTATCAATGAAAGAATAAAAATCCTCCAAAGCACAAGGAAGTCTTGGAAGCCCACCTCGTCTTTCTCCATCTTCACGAATAATGTTAAAATACCAATAATCACATATGGCATATTATTCGAAGGACTATCCTCCATTAAATAAAACCATAACTCTCGTCTCTCCAAATACCGACATTTTGCATAAATAGCCGATACCATCACTGAGGAATTAATAGAAAAAGTAATGTGCTAGCTGGATGTCCCCATGACACGAACAAGATACTCCGCAACCCAAAAAACCCAAATTTTACCAGACTGATCGGCATTTGAGAAGCATGAATCAAAATGTAATAAAGTCTTCCAACGATCCAATTGACTATCCTCTCGAAAAGGTTCCGCAACAATGAGAATCTTTGGCTTGTGAATCTTCAGCAACGACCGAAGTGATTTTTTCGAGGTACCAAGCCCTTGAACATTCCAAAACATAATTTTACTAATCATAAATTCAACCTCGAGGGCCTACTAGGAGCCCTTAAAGAACCACAAAGAACTCGACCACCCGAAACGAATTCCGAGTTGGACGAGCTATCACGAACCTTCTCTAGATGAGGGAGCGCCTCTTCACCATCAGACTTCGAGGCCTCACCATGTAGACCCCCATCAAACACAACCACCTGCAACTCCTCTTCCACCAAACCCCCCTTGTCAGAGACCAATGGCATTGAATCCGTTTCCAAATCACTCACCCCAGACTTACTCAAAGCGAACCCCACATCTGACCCTAAAACTCTAGAATCATTTTTTTGAGGGACTTCACCCATTTCTCCTCCATTTTCCATGACTAAAACATCCTTCCCCTATGTCTCACCCTACACTGCATGCACCTGTTCTTGATCTGCCTCACGATTCCTTCCTTCCCACCCAGATCATTAGAGGATGATGGGATCGATACAGACTCTTCGACAACCTTTTTTTCACCATCAACCATCCCTTCCTCACTAGATTTTAGGACCCAAACACAAACCGATTTTGGTATATTCTTCCTTTTCTCATCCTGTACTCCTTTCCTGGAGGCCTTGCAAGTAGATGAATTATGACCTTGCACCTTGCAAATAGAACAAAAGGCTGACAGAGTTTCATAGATCACTTCCTGATGAATACTTGAAGGATTTTTTGGAGTGCCAATCTAAAAATGTTGAACAGGAGACTGAGAAATATTCATCAAAACACACACCCGAGCCCCATCACTTCTTGTAGCACAATAGGTTGCATTGTCTCTTCTCAAATATACCCCAATAAGGGCAGTAACACTCTTAAGAAAGGCTTCATGATAAAAATTCGGTGGCAAACCAGGTAACAGTAACCAAACAGGTTCCTCTTCCTCATTAAAATTTGTTGTCCACTGGAATATCCAATATCCAACCCTCTCCACATCACAATTTTCTCGTGCCAAAACTTTCAGAAAATCTTCCTCATTTGAAAGTCTAACAAACATGTTCCTAGGCTTTCTCATGGCAGATTCAATAGGTTGTACGTTCAATCCCCAACGTCCATGTATAAAACACCGAATCTTGTCAAGTGAGGGACGTTTACGCAAAAACTTCAATACTACAACAAATTTGAATGGTTCTGCTGATTTATCCAATTCCTCCTTAGAGAATTGTATGTAAACTTCTCCATCTATTATTTTAGGCTGTCGAAATGGGACCGAAACCTTTGGCAGAGGCTACGGAGATCGCGAGACCAATTCTGCAAATGTTCCATGCCCCACAACCGACGTCAAAGGGCCAGCTGCACCCTCGACGGTAGCCATGCAAAAGAACTCCTTTCTCAAAACCCTAGCAGAGCAAAAAAATTCTCCTTGCCACGTCACTTAGTCCCTTTCCCATGTGTGGTTGCCAACATAACACATGTTTCATAGCTTAGAAGCCGCCACCCTCCCCAAACCACCTCTCTCTTTCACCTCTCAGGTTTTCCTTGTTGCCATAAACAATGGTAGTTCCTCCGCAAGCTACCAACCTTCGTCGTAGCCATGCACCACCGAGAGCCAACTCCTCGCAGTTGCAGCAACAAACTATTGCATTGGGAACGTTCACCATTCAGTCAACTTCAGCAACCGTGAGCATCACCCATGCACGGCCAACAGCGAATCGACACCTCCACATAGCTGCCTCCTAGTTCATCCACCCCACGAAAACCTCTGTCCAGACCTCACCACTGTGCCTAGCCACACGAAGCCACCGCCCAACGACTCTCGTAGCCTTCGTTGCAAGCCATGAAACTCCCCTATTTTAGACAGCCGAAAAAGAGCAGTCATGGCACAACCAACCCACTACCCTTAAGCCACTGCCTGTGCCAGTTGCCTCAGCCCCTAAGGATGACACTTCCACCACTCCTGGCCACTTCGTCATTGCTTCATCATTACCCACACGGTGAGTCCCTCTCACGTTGCTCTTTTTTTTTTTCTCTCACGCACTCACCCTCTATTCTCTCGCATCTCTCGCTCTCGCCGCCCCACGTAGGCAACTTCACCGCCGCATGCTTGTTCTCCAGTTGCGCCACCACGGTATTCTAGCCCAGCCTAACTTCTCCTGGTGTAAGTTCCTACCGCCGCTACACTTCTATTATTCCTATGTTTTTGTCTTTGTTCATCTCTAGTTTTTCTCATAAGGTGTATTTATATATATATATATATGTATATATATATATGTAAATTTTTTAACCTAATAGTTGAGTACTATTACCAGTTTACCCTTAGTGTATGCTCCAGAGTTATATTTTCAGATGAGTGGTCTTTCTGGGTTTATGTTTAAATGGGTTTTGTTTTAAGTCTCATAAAATATTATATTTGTGTAGATAATATTTTGATAATATTGTTAATTAAAGGATGTAAACCTTTTTTTTTTAAGAGAGGAGTTTTTCATGACTTCTTTTATGGGAATTTGCCATAGCCAAAGTATTCTATTAATTTATAATACATTGTTGGTATTTTAGATATTTTAAATATTAGTATTTATTGAGTTCCGTAATTATCATAATACTTACTCGATAAATTTGTTATTAGGTACGAATTCAATTAAGTGGATATTGTTGGTTTTCAGAAATGATTGTATTTTGGGAATTATGAGAATGTTAGGTTTTGAGGAATTAAAAATAGGTTATTTTATAAGTTTAGGCTTAAATATTGAAATAGGTTACATAATTATTTTATAGGTGATGATTAATATTTGTTCAACATTGTTGAAGAAATTTTCAAAAAGCTAATAAGTCCAGGTAGGTGGGGTTCATACGCTAGACTTTGCATAAAAATAAAATGGGCTGAGGTTGATTTTTGAAAAAGTATGCATGTTTGCATTTAAAAATAAATTTGAACTACCTCAGTTATTTGTTCTGCATTACTCATGAAATTCTGTATAAGAATAAAGTATTTTTTGGCATGACTGGTGTAAACATGAGCTATTTTGGCATTTTGTTTCTGAACTATACAAAAAGAGCGGATATGAAACTTTGTGCATTAATTATATTTTTGTGATAAGATTCTGTTATGTTTTGAGGATGTTCTATACTCTGATATCATATGATGTGATTTATGAAAACCTTTGGCATAACATTCTATTTCTGTTTTGTTCTGACCTTACCACGAGTGTAGAAATGTGGCATCTATTCAGGTTGGTACCAACTTTTCTGTTTCTGGTGCACCCACTTTGAAAACAAAGTGGTTTTCTGCATGGTCTTTCCTATGTGCACACTCGGGGCTCCGAGAATGATAAGGGGAAGATTCACATTCTATTTCTACTCGGTTGGTCGTCGGGGTTTGCACAACCGCACCACGAGGGTTAAACATGGAATTCTGTTCTGATTTGATGTTTCAGTTATGTTGTGCCAATGGAATTTTGAATAAGAATATTTTTAAAATTTCGCTCTAATATTTTTGATAACATGTTATGACTCTGCATTCTGAAAATAAAAAGTATTTTGTTCTGCATTTTTAAATCTGTAAATGCTCATGGTTGCATACTAGTATATGTTCTCTGCTTACTGAGTTGTTGATAATTCACCCCCTTTATCTTCACAATATTTTCAGATGATTTTGGATTTTTCTGCTGATGATCAAGACTATGAAGCATTAGGTGAGATGAGTTAAGAATAGTGGATTAAGAATAGAAAGTTTTCGATGAGTATTTGTGATTTTCGTTAATTATATTGTTGAAATGTGAGTTTAAGTGACATGTAGAGAAGTTGATATTTTTTGGGGTTGCTGTATTGAGGATTTGATATATGAGTATGCGTGGTTAATTAAATTTGAAGCCTTTACGTTTGATTTAGAGCTTTTGGAAGTATATTAGCAGTGTTGTAGTTGATTATCATGTAACATGAGTTGACTCTCCGAACTCTCGGGGATGGGGTGTTTCAAAACCGAACAGCTTACCCCAGTGCCTATCATAGTGAAGAGTGGTCAGCTATATTGTTGTCGAAATTTACCTCCCCGCGGGATACCACAATGAAAAGTAGGCCTTAAGGTTGCCTTATCCCTTCCTTGATGGAGTGCGGGTTAGTCCTCAGCTACCAGAAATTAAAAACTATACCTTCATCGTAAGTGTCAATAAGCGAGAGTGGGTATAGTAACAAACTGCCTGAATAACTTACCTCCCAGCGGAATACAATGGGAAAAGGTAGGCACCAACTTGATCCAAAATGTTACTGATAAGTGTGATCTTTATTTTATTTTTATTACTCTTTTATTTATGAAAAGTGTCAGTTTTCCTTAAATTCTATTGATTTCATTTCATTTCTATATATTTTTCTTTATTTTCTTAGATGTGAAGGAATGAGAATATTAGTGCGAAAGGAGAACATTTTGATGAGACTACTGATCAAGACCAACAAGAGGTAACGAGATCTGAAGAGGGCCGAAGAGATTTAGGCAATGAGGCTCAATGGCGACCAGAATTGGTGACAAGAATTAGGCGATGAGCGATATGTTTTACCTCCTGGGCGAGAAGACTTGGCGACAAGGCTCTGAGCAGTTAGACTGGGCAACTAGTCTAAACGACCAACTTAAAAGACCAACATAAACGACATCGTGGGCAACAACTTGTAAAGGCAAGCTTCTTTATCGCTCGGTAGGTTGGTGAGATGAGTCTTCTATCTTGGTCAGGAACCTTACATCTTGGTCATTGAGCAAGGAAACCAGTTATATTCAGGGCACACGGCATCATTTTGCTAACCACCAAATCTTCCCAAACTCAGTAAATCAAGCAGCTTATTACTGAATCTTCCATTTTAGATAATTCTGTTATTCTTGGGATAATTTATTTTATGTTAACATTTATCTTCAAAAACTATTTTTCAGATCTTTAGGCTAGATTATAGTTGCATTTATCTCGTTTCTGGATTTGAATTTTGACATCTATTTAATCTCGTCTTGTGAGATGAATAGGGGAGGAGAGTTTGAGTTTTAGATTTTAATAGTCCAAAGTTTTAGATTTTAATAGTTTAAAGTTTTAGATTCTCGTCTTGTGGGATGAATAAGGGAGGCAGATCTGGAGGGCAGAGGCGAGAGCCTCATGTTTCATCAACCGACTCCAACGAAGAACACTAGTTTTATTGTTTTTATTTTTAATTTCATTATGAACTAATTTTTTTTCTAGATTTTTGATGTAGTCTAGCATTGAACACACAATTTATATTCTAAGTTATCGTATTTTCAATATTTCTCTGATTGAGTGTTTATCCTTATTCTTAATGCTTGCAATTTTCTAACTAATTATTATTCGATCTGTTGAATCGCAATGAGACCAAGAGGTGATTTGTGATTAAACCTCTAGGATTAAACACCATTAAAGTAGAGATACTTTACTGCGATTAGTTTGATTTTCAAGAAAAATCCAAAGAACTTAATGAGTCTCCAATTAGATAAATTCACATAGAGATATGGAGTTAATAGTTGTTGATATTTTTGATATTGTTCGAGAGAAAATATTAAATAGTTAAGGGATTTTTATCATCAACTTAGGATAACTGGAATTTTATAACAAAGAAGAATAAATTTTGTGGGATTTACTAGGTGAAATCAAAAGCTCTAGATCTATTCTTATTATCTTTAAAATATTAATTTTAATTCTATTTTCTTCAGTTTAATTTAGATAATCTATTCTTCAAATTTTAGTTTTCCAAATAGTAATTAATTTAGTCAATTTCAATACTTAATAGTATAATCATTCCCTGTGAGTTTGACATCCATTTTCTTTAAAAATATTTTACTACTTGTTATAATTCTGTGCACTTGCAAATATTTTCAGCACAACAGTTATATTCCCCTGTGGTGTCAACGAGCGGGAGCGGGTCTAGTAACAGACTACCCAAACAACTTACCTCCCTACGGGACCCAACAGGGAAAGGGTGGCCTAAAGGCAACCTTATCCCTCCCGCAGAGGAGAGCAAGTCCTGCTTTTGAGGCGGCCTGAAGAATTTACCCCGACTCCTATCACAGCGGAAGAGTGGATTGGCATAGTGGCTGCCGAAAGAAGTTACCTCCTTGTGGAACCAAAAGGGGTGTACTAGTTTGAGGTAGCCTGACCTCTCCCTGATGCAGTGCAGGTTTTAGTCCCACGACCTTCCGAAGTAAGAAGGATCTTCAGAAGGGAAGCAAGGTCCCACAGAAGGCCGCACATGTGCAAGCAAGCAAGAAGTAGGTCGAGGTTGTAAACTCACCAAATACTGAAACAAAAGATGCAAGTAGGGACAACAATGACACGAGGGGAGGATGAGGGGAGGACGAGGGGAGGACTATAAGTGTAGAACGATACAGATGGAAGAACCCAGATGAAAGAGATACAGGGAGAAAAGTGCAAAAATCATATAGCCCGGTACAATCAACGAAAAATGATTTTATTGAATACTGAGAGCTACAAGGACTAAATTACATCATAAAGCCGCAGAGCTACAAGGAATAAATTACATTACAAAGCTGTAGAACTACAGGGAACAAGTCACAACAAGTTCCAGTGTTCGACCGTAGACCTAGACCATAAAATGGCCTAGGATAATCTAAAAGGACCATAAGACCGCACTATCTCGGACCCATCAGAAATAGGATAAGCTAAAAAGCTTCGACGAAGACGAAGATACCAATAAGAATCAGACATCATGGAGTTGATTTCTACATTGAGAACTGCTTACTAGATGAAAGCCATTCACCTTTGCAACCAAGCTCGATCAAATTATGCTTCTGTAAGAGCAGCAAGCTGAGATCTCCAGGGATGCAATGAGGTAACTAATTGAGTCACATGGGCGATGACCTCACCCAAGAGACGCCCGAAACAACCCGCTGGCTATGGAGAATGGCTTTGAAGTTGAGCCTTGTAAACAAAAGGGCAAGAACGAGAACAATGGGTCCAGGACCCCAACAACGGAGGATTGGCAGTTCCACCGTGTGAAATCGTCCAAGGTGGAACCACCACGGCAAACAACAGTGTGAGCACCGCCAGAGGACCCGTCAGCTACTAGGGCATGAAGATTTCTTCTTAGCCATGAAAGATAGAAGAAAATGCAAAGAAACTTTGGAAGGAATGCAAAGAAAGACAAAGGAACTGAGAAGTCAAGTAGTAGAGCAAGAGTCATAGAATGAAGGAGAAAAGCTAGAGTGAGTATAGTGGGTTTCCCAATGTGGAGAAGGGTCCTTATGTGATACCTCATATTTACATGTATTTTAATTAAATAATTATTTCATTTTTGTTTATTATTGGTCCTCTTCTTTTAAAATTATATGAGTTTTCTTATATTATTTTATGATATTTTAAGTTGTGAAATCTATTTCAATGTGTCTTTCTTGTTATTAATTATTGTTTATTATTTAACTTAATCTTTATTTTAAATTATTTTATTGTTGGATTTAATATTTTATTTTATTTAGTTTTTGCGTTTAAATTATTTTATTCAACTTGTTGTTTTGAAATTTTTTTCGTTGGATCAATTTTGTGACCCAAGTTGTGAGGATTGGACCTCATTTCTTTCCCCTCACTTTCTCTTTTTTCCATTTTACTTTTTCTCCTCTTTTTCTTTTTCCTTCCTTTCTTTTTCTCCTTTCTTCTCCTTGCTTTTCCTCCCGTGCACGAAGCTCCCCTCCATTTACAGCTCCTCCAAAGAGCCAAAGCGCCGGTTTGCACCATCCGTGAGTGACACATGTAACAGCCCGCTAGAAATTCATTGGTGAAATTTCTATTGACTTTAAGAATCTCGTGAAAACTCCATAAGTTTTTACGAATCGACCAATCGCATAGGTTTTAGTCTGTCAACATAGTCAGTGTTATCACTCACTATGGTGCTAGAAATATGAGTTTTATTTGTTTGAGATAGTTAAAAGTGTCATAATGCATTATGGTCTACACCATTACACTCAGTTATTTAGGATTTTATGGCACAATAAGTTTATTTTCATATTTTCAGACGAAACGCCTGTTTGAAACTATGAAATTATTTTTAGGGGCACTTCGAGGTTGAATTTCGGTAAAATATTTTCACTATAGGTTAATATGATTATTTAGGAATTTTTAGTGCTAAGTTTATGATTCACTTTTTTGGAGTGAATAGTAATCTTGATAAGCGCATCAATTGCAGTTAGAGAAATTTTATTTGGATACTTGGCAAGATCTTAGCCACACTTAGTAAATAATTATTAGACACTTGGCACCATGAGGAGTGCTTGATGGATTTGAAAGAATCAAGGTGTGAAATCATGCCACCTAAGCAAAACTTTGTTTCATCTGCTCAACCAAATTGTGCCAGATCAAAGAGAGTTTCAATCCTAGTGAAACCCTAAATGGTGGGAATCCAATTGAAAGCCCAAAATCATTGTTGAAATTGGAACCCTAAACAGTTTCCCCAAAACCCTAAAGTTGGCCTCTAAACATTTTTAAATCCGATTTCTAGTATTGTGTTTAATCACTTGATTAAATCACTTCCACATGCTATTAATCCTTCAAATTTGTGTTAGACCATCAATATCCAACCTTGATAACCTCAAAAAATTGATTGGGCCAAGTGATATTGGATTTGGGCTTGACAGCAACCCAAACCCTCTTTAAACCCCAAAATTTAGGCCCATTCGGTTTAGGCCCACGAAATTGGTCACCATGAGCATTGCTTCGTGGCTAAGTTTTGTACCCCCACTTGGCTGGCCAGATCTTTACAAAGAAGGGCCTAGAAGGTTCTTGAAATACAAAGCTAAAGGGCCACCTCACTCTTTCACTCTTACACTCTTTGACTGATTTTTATGAGAAGAAAAGGGCAACAATCAAGCTTCCTTTCAATCCTATGACTTTCCATAACTTGTGTAAGAGGCTCTCCAGTCCACTTCCCTCGAAAATCAACTCTCATTTACACTTTTCCTTTATAGAGCACAAAAGACACTCTCAGGTAGTTTTTCTTACCTCTACTGCATGCCTATTTTGAAGCTTTTTTAGGTGTTTTCTCACAAAGTTTCCTTCATTAAATTTGTTCGTTCTTTAGTCTAGTTTACGCGAATACTTTATTTGTTCCATTTAGAGATCATTTGATTGGTAAAAAGTTGTTTAGACCCTAGAAAGGTCATTTCGGGTGATAAGCTGGAGAGTGTGTTATATTTTGGATTTTTTGACCAAACTAATGAATAGATTTTGGTCCGAAATGTTTATGGAGCACTGTTAACATAGGTATATGATTATTAGTTGAGGATTTGTTGCATGATTAAAAGTTTTGGTAAAATATTTTCTTAGGTCTAGAAACTTAGAAATTGGAAGAGGAAAAACAGTTTATGTTTTGAGAAAGTTTAAATCTTTTATGGTTTAATCTTATTCCAGTGGCCTTGATATTTTTATTCAATGATACTAAGCCTCTTATATACATGTTAAAATGTTATTTTGAAGATATTTGATGTTAGTTATGAAGATAGGAAATTTTATGCAAGGAGATATTCGGTTAGACCAAAGTGATGATGTTCTTGGCTAAATTTATGTTTTGGTTGATATTTAACCATGTGATCTTGAGTTTGATGCTTGGATCCATTTTAGGATACCTTTTTAAACCATGTGATGTTTTGGTTTGAAGATCACATCTTTATAAGTCATGGATCAGGAGGTTGATCAAAACAAGTTAGAAACAAAAATCTGTTTTGAACTTGGAAGAAAAACCAAAAAAAGTTCAGGTATGGTTTTAGTGATTTTGATGACTTTTGTTCATAATTCAAAACATGATTATTCTTAGAAATATGTTATGAGTATAGTAGAAGAAAATTTTTGATTTTTGAAATTAGAAAGAATTGCGACAAAAATAAAAGGAAATAGCCTTTCTAAGTTTCTATCCTATAGATTTTTAATGGTTGTGTTTAGTTTAAAATTTTTTTGAATTAATATTTGAGTTTAGGACAGAATTTACAAAAGGTATGTAATTTTTGGTGATTTTTGGAGTTAGGATGCAAAATCCTTAAGTTAGGGGTAAAATGGTCATTTTTCTACATGTAGAAGGTAAAATGGTAATTTTACTCTAAGTTGATACTTTTCCATATTCCTTATAGTTAGTGATTAAATTCTAATTTTTAAAAATCATTACTTTCAGTTTCTCGTGATTGCACTTGAGTTTTGTCTAGAAGCGTGAAGACCGATGTAAGTTAGCTTTTAACTTACTATCAGTTTAATGTGTATGAGTGATAAGTAAGGGAACTAAAGTTTATGTAAGCATGTTATCATATGTATCATGCCAAGTCATTACATATTTATCTGTTACCTAGAATTTATTCTGTCACAAATTATTCATCTGTTACACAAGATATTCTGTCATGTATTGCTATACATTTCTATACATTGCAAGTATGTCATGTTAAGTTAAGTATGCCATCTATTACATGTATTGCATGTCACGTAATATTTATTGTCACATGTTATGTCATGTTACGGAATATTGTCTGTTACATATATGCCATATTATGAAATATTGTCTGTTACATTTATGTTTCAAAGTATGTCATGTTTGTTGTCTTACGTACATGTAATGTTGCACTATGTCAAGACTTCTGTCTTTTATGTCACGTTCATGTCACATCACGTTATGAAATGTCATGTATGCCCGTTAAGTTATTCATGTCAATCACAACCTAAGCGCTAAGATGGGTAATATCCTAGTGGAACTCCTTTGTTCAAGTTGGAGTGTCTAAATAGATGTGAAATTCCCTGAGTTGATGAAGTACAGTCAACAGGTTGCGAATTAGGCCTAATTAGCTGGTCACCGGAGTGCGCCAGGCACAAACGGCATGGTGCCACACATTATGTTATGTGTGTCCACAACAAGTTTGGCACAAACAAATAAGTCATGGGGCCACAACAACTGTGGAGTATGAAGTATGGGGCCACAACAACTGTGGAGCATACACTACGTGAGACACAACAATTGTGACATGTAGAATACGTGGGGCCACAACAACTGTGGAGTACGTATTAATGCACTCACAGTTGGTATAGACACGTGTGATGTGATGCAGTAATCGGTAGGGACACACGGCTCAATAGGACCCGTGTAGCACCCATATGGTCTCTTTATTAATTAAGTCCATTGAATAAAATTTCAAGTTTATATATTTCACGTTCAAGTCATGTTTCACGTTATGTTATGTTCAAGTTTACGTTCATGTCAATCATGGTGATCCCATGAGACAAGAATATGTTTCAAGTTCATGTTATCTTATGTTCACGTTCACGTTATGTTCCAAGTTCACATTCTTGCTATGTTTCAAGTCCATGTTATGTTTCAAGTTCACGTTCATGCTATGTTTCAAGTCCATGCTATGTTTCAAGTCACCTTCATGCTAAGCTTCAGTTTCAGTTTAAGTTATGACAGTTATGTTATGTTGTATGTCAAGTTATGCTATGATTACTTATGATTTGATTATGCATTCATGCTTTTACTGCCATGCATGCATCATTAACCTATGTGGAAATTTCCTGTTAACTTGTTGAGATTTGTAATCAAATCTCACTGTGGTAGTCCCAACTACCATTTCCCCCAAATGGTAGATTTTGTTACAGGATCTAAAGGAGAACTGGGAATCAACCAACTGGAAACGGTCGACTAAGCGACGGTGCGACGTAGGTGGCAGTACAGTAATTACCTCAGATTACTACTTGTATTTGTGGAGTTCAATCTCCAGCACTCTTTTGATCACAACCATATGGACTATTATTGTGATCTTAGTTGTTTAGTATGTCGTTAAGTATGAAGTATGTTTTAAGTATTTGGAATATTTCAGTTTGGTGTATAGTATTGCTAAAGAAAAAAAAATTATCAATTGCGAATATTGCATAATGCTAGATGCATGTTAGGAACATTGCATCTTATATGTCATGAACGGGGGCAAGTGACCTTGTGTTGCATGTCTCGATGCTTCAAATGTTCATCCGATCCCAAGCCGAATTTGGGGGCATCACAACACTGCCCCTCCCATTTTCTTCCCCTCCATTTTCAGCTCCTCCCTCACCACCATTAACCTCCACGCACGGCTTCAAGTTGTGCAGTCTTGGTGTTCCAACGCCACCGTCGTGCTGCCATTGGCCACCATCTTTTCACCATAGCACCAGTGGCCTCCCAACTTCCAAACCCACCCATCCTCAGCCCAGACCCACTACCACTGAAGCCCCTTCATCCCCATTTCCGATTTGGGTGTTTTGGCCTTACACCGCCACCCACGCCGCCACCCACCACCAGTAGCTTCACCAGCATCCCTAAGCCCTTCCCTAGCCATCCCAAGCCATCATTTGCTGCCGTTCAAAAGTTGAGTTTTTTATACCCACGACCCTTGTCCATTTTTGCACTGTTGCATTGTTGTGCCGCCACATCTAGCACCTCATTGATCCTCCGAAAATTATATTTTAGCACTGTAACTAATTTTCCAAAGAATCTCTTGAGATTTAAATATATTTTTGCACTAACAAATATTCTGCAGTCTGGTTGGTTGTTTCAGGTTTAAATATTGGTGTTTTGAGTTTGACGCTAGTTATGGTAGATATTGATAATATTTAGAGTCAAGAGAATTTTAACTATTTAGGAATTAAAATAGGTACTTCATGTGTAAATATAGGATATCTGTTCATTGGAGATTTATTTAAATTATATAAATTTTCTATATGTGATCATTGATATGCGTTTTGGCACTGTTGTAAGGAAATTCAGAGAAGTTAAGAAGTACAGGTAAGTGGGGTTCCTCTGCTAGACTTTGCATAAAAATAAAATGGACTGAGGCCACTTTTGAAAATGTGCATGTCGTGTTATGAAAAGAAATGTTAAACGATCTCAGTTATTTGTTCTGCATTGCTCATGAGATTCTGTATAAGAATAAAATATTTTCTGGCATGACAGGTACAGAATGAACTGAGAAAAATGAGCGAGTGCAAAAATTTGATAAATTTTGCATGTGACTTGAAGATGTTTAGAATCTGTTTTGGAACATGTGAAATGATCAGAGTTTCAGTACTATGTTTTGATATGATGTGGCACATGAAAAATCTTTGGCATGACTTTCAGATTTTGTTCTAAGTCCTGATTCTGTTCTGACTCTGATTCTGATTTTGTTCTGACTGCGATTCTGTTCTGACTTTAGTTTTCATTCTATTCTGACTCTGATTCTAATTCTGATTCTGTTTTGCTCTGACATGTGGCCTTGTCACGAAATATAATAGTGACCTCTAGCCCTGTCACGGGATATAATAGTGACCTCTGGCCCTGTCACGAGATACAATAGTGACCTCTAACCCTATCATGGGATACAATAGTGACCTCTGGCCCACCACGGGATATAATAGTGGTGTTCTGTTATGGGTTCATTCGCTTTGTTATTCATGATGATTTTTGTTCTGCTTGGTTTTCTGCAGAATGCACAACCCTATCACGGGGGTTAAACATGGAATTTTATTCTGATATGATGTTTTAGTTATGCTATGCCAAGGAAATTTTGAATAAGAATGTTTTCTGAAAGTTTCGCGCTTATAGTTTTGGTAACATGTTTCGATTTTGCATTCTGAAAATAAGTTTTCTGATTCTGCATTCTGAGAGAAAATATTTTGTTCAGCATTTCAAAGTCTGATAAATGCTTGTGTTTACATACTAGTATATGTTATCTGCTTATTGAGTTGTTGATAACTCACCCCCCTTTCTTTAATAATTTTAGATGATTTTAGATATTTCAACTGTGGATCAAGACTATGAAGTATTGGGTGAGATAACTTAAGAATAGTGGATTAGGAATAGAAAGTTTCGACAAGTATTGGCAATTTTGTTCAGAAATCTCATTGTATTATGATGTCATGGCATTTTGAAGAATTGATTATATTGAGGAAATTAGCTTGAATCAAAATTTCTTTATAATATTGGAAATTTAGAATCTACAATTATATTGTCGAAATGTGAGTTTAAGTGACTTGTAGAAAAGTTAATATATTTTTGGGTTACTATATCAAGGATTTGATAAATGAGTTTGTGTGAATATTTTTGGGTTACGATTGAGTTAGAGCTTTTGGAAGTATATTAGCAGTGTTGGAGTTGATTATCAGGTAACATGAGTTAACTCTGGACCCTCGGGGACGGGGTGTTTGACCTTATATAGGCAGGGTTGACGTTTGACCTCCAGTGGCGTCATAACTCCACGTATCACCACGTGTCCCCCTAGATAACCAGAATCCCTCAATTATGGCAACCGCTACAGAGTATATCTGCTGATACGATGTGCAGAGTTAATGGTTGCACAACGTGAAGTCATGATGCAGAAATCAAAGAGGCACTATTCAATGCAAAAGCGTAACTGACGTTGCAATTGCCATATGGGTGTAAAACGGACGATCGCTTTGCACATAGTAAAGAGGGCCAGAAGTTCTAGTTAAATGAAGGGTTAAAGAATGAAGAGAGAATTCTCCTTGGACCCGTCCGAGAGGAATTGGTAGGGTAATTGTAAGGGATTTTTCCCACTACTTAATGCCCACCGGGTCTCGACCCAATACCCAGCCCGAGGGCCCCCAAGTCTACGTAGGGGACGGAACATCTGTCAGGAAGGGGTGCCAAATAGTTGACAGGACTAATCAGCATGACAGTTTGTGGCTACTTTTAGAACCTAGAGACTGCACAGAGTGCAGCGGGAGACACCGAGGAAAGAAGCCGGTATTAAAGATACAAACAAAAGGCTAAGCAACTAGCAGGGTCGAAAGGGTTAAACTGGATGCAAGTGGGGTGGACCGAGAATCTTTGAACCCAACCATGGGCCATGGCTACCTAAATAACATCATATAACAAAGAAAGCATGGTCAGGCATGGTTGTTCAAGACAACAAAGTACAACACGATTAAAAGCGATGGTCGTGCCCCGAGAACCACTGTGCAAAATGGATAAGCAAGCGCAGCGTGATCGGCCAGTGGAGTGGGTAAGAGCCCTACGAACCTCTTTACCATAATTCCCCAGGCCGGCCACTAAAGCAAAAGGAGGCAAAGAAAATACATAAAGAACAAGGTATGTGTACTAGTCAATATATGTATATATATACAAGTCGCGAGGCAACGAAGTGCGGATACATATGTGTGCCAAAAAGGAAGAAGAAGAAGAAGAAGAAAAGTATAATGGAACAATAAAATCTTTAAATCTCGATGCCGGGAACATTGACCTCAGTAGCAACAAAAGCAGGATTGGCCGACTCCACAACTATCGGTGTGGGAACAACCGAACTGGGGAAAGCATCTGGCATCTCTTTCCTTCCTAGCCACGATTGGTTTGAAAGGCCACCTTGTTGGTGGGAATATCGGCAAGTACAAGCCTCTGAACATACTCGGTGAAAGATCTCGAACGCAGCTCCGAACTCTCCAAAAGGAATGCCCACATTCATCTGCCACCCTCAGCTATTGCACTTCCCCATGCTTCCTCATGAATTCTTGGGAACCACTTCAGTTGCCTTTGTAGGGAGAGGGTGACGTCCTGAAGACTTTGGTTCAACTACTTCAACAGCTCCTTCTCCCCCCATGCTTGGGATAAGTCATCCTGAAGACTTTGGTTAAGCCACTCCAATTGTGCATTCTCCTCTTGTGACTTCTGCTTGTGTTTCCTCCGACAGTGCTCCTACTTCCTCGCTCTTTTGCACACATTCGACAGGTCGAGTCACGTCCTCTCTAGCTAGCGCTTGAACAATTCCCTCTCCTCCCTTTCGCCACGAGCACGATCTAAGTTCTCCTAGACGGTTGCCTCCTGATCATCCATGATGAAAGTCACAAGTTGGGAAGTATCTTGTTGACAAAAAGGATAGGCTAAAAAAGAAGAAGAAGAAGAGGGGAGAGGAAAAGAAGAAGAAGAAGAAGGCTGAAAGGAAATGGTCGAACCTCGTGGAAAAAGCCAGGCAAGCATTTGATGACCTGACCAATGGCCTCCTCTCGATTCCCCTCCATGGCCAGCTGGGACAAAGAAGGAAGAGCTTCTGCAAGGTTTTTGAATTCAAGCAAACTACAGAGACCTCAAGGGGATCAGGCGAACCCCACTCAAACCCCCCAGTTAAGGCCGATTGCAACTTCTGGAAGAGAATCACCCCCTGCTGGATAATCAACCTGGGTGGAAGGTTCATTGTGCAGACCCTCGCTGACTATAACACCTGTAGAACCACCTTCCTCGAGAAACTCAACCTGGATAAGTGGGTCAATGACTAGACTCCTCAGACCCTCGCCGGCTAAGATATGCTGGAAGGAACTCCCCCTATCTGGCGATGTGGCCTGGGCAGAATAATCCATAGCGGGACTCTCCGAACCCCCGCGGATGGCAACGTCTGAAGGGGACTTACCTCCTGTATTATCCTCTACCTCCACGCAATTGCTAGAAGTAGCCGCCACCCCCTCATCGGTAGCCTCAAGAGAATGACTACTGACTGCCAAACAAGACAAAGATGGAGGAGAGATCCATGAAGAAGAATGTTGTCCCTCGTCAGGAGTGGTGAATGCGAAAATACTCTAGAGGAGGATGTTCATCTCAACCTTAGACCCGGACACCTCAATAGTGACCACCGGTAAAGGCACCGTGGGAAGACTGCTCTCCAGTTCACCTGCCAACACCAGCACTGGAATCGCCACAGTAATGGGGTGGCTAGGCTCCAAGATAGCCGATCTCCGGGATAAGGGGTCCCGAGCCCTGGGAAGAGGCCTATCCTCTGCCCGGGCACTCTCCCAGAGGATTTTCTTCCCTTTGTCTAGTGGAGGAAGGTCTGAAGAATGCTTTCAAGATGGAGCAACTTGGGGTTGCACGATGGCTGGCCTGTCATTTGAAGGAAGGTGTCCCATAGGAGGCAAAGAGCTCCTTAGACTCTCCTTAGAAAGGTGGGATTCAGAGAAAATGCTATCAGGATTGTTCTACATCCATTCTCGTACAATTAGAATACGTCGTGCTTTGTAAGGGGTGACTAACGAACGCACAGCTTTGTCTTCTAAGATTTTTCCCCAGTTTGTCCATATTGGAAACTCCTTGTGGTTCACCTGGCCTATCAGAAACTCCCATCCGTGGCCAAATACGAAGAAGAATTTGGGAGACCAATCTTTCACTTTGCGGTACTGCGACTCCAGGGTGACTAGAGCATGTACTGCTTTGAAACTACATACATTTCCCTTTTGCCATAACACCCTGTGGGTAATAAGAAACTCACAATCGATATGGTCAGCATCATCCAGGAAGGATTCCAATAAAGACCGCCACCAGATAATGCTGCAACACATCAGTAATCTCCAAGCATTCGGGCGCAGTTGAGTTGGGAAGGGGCCAAGCCAAGGATGTCTAGAAGGTCACAAATAGGGCGAGGGAATGGCAGTCTCAAGCCGCATGCAAACATGGAAGGGTATAGAGCCACCCTAGGGGAATGACCCTCTCCATCAACGGCGCCCTCATCAGAGCCAGGAACTTCAAAGGAAGTATACTTTAGTACTCAGTAGGTGAGAGCTAAGGACCATCATTGATTCAGTGGTAGATGAGTGCCATCCGCTAGCCAAGAACAAAGACTCGATATCAGTGGAGCCCTCGCCGGAAACGTTGGGTTGAACAGAGTTTTCGGAGGCCATCACCGCCAGCGCACGAAATAGCATAGAAGATTGATCAGAGCGAAAAAAAATCAAGAGAACTAAAATAGCAGCGTAGTAGAGGTACTAGCCATTTTGGATTCTAGGAATGCAGTTTACGAAGTGAAACAAAAACGAAAAGCCACCTAACACCCTTCATTAATGAACTTGAAAAGATGTTATGAAAAGGTGAGCCATCAAGGAATATAGGAATGCCGTCAGACATGCCAATCAGTGGAAGCCTCCCGGACCTTAGAACAACATAACAAGGTTCTCTGCCTTAGTAGTAAGGTGGCATTGGATCATGAAAAATTCCCATCATTCACATCCTGTGAGAATTAGCAGGGTAACTGTAAGGGGATTTTCCCCCACTAAGCCCAAGAGGCCCGTCTATGGAAAGGAAGCAACATCAAAAGCTTGGCCCAGAGTAGAGAGCCCCTAATCCAGCCCACTGGAAAGCTCCTCTAAACATGATCTACAAAAGCGATGGTGCTGCAAGGGATGGGACTCGTTGATATGAGGAACCCTCAAGTAGTGTGCAGTCCTCAAGTGCTCGCCTGCACAGCTGGCTTGATATACAGAGAGCCATTGATCTACTGATAGAGAAGGCATGAACGAACCAGTGGGGAGATAGACTGAGAGAAGGAGGTCAGATGACACCGCCACATTAATGGCTCCACCACCCAAACAACACGTCATATTAATGATGTCGTCGCAGAGCCATGCCGCATTTAAAGACTCTGACACAAGGAATAGTACAGAGGACACGGACTTCATGGGAGCAGGCACTATCTGGTCCTCAAACATGAAGTATAAATAATAGATCCAAGGTACGAGAATATCTCTCTAGTCCCTAGACTCCCTTACTTATTCTATACCCTCCAAGAATATTTACTAACTTTGGCATTGGAGGTTACCTAGCCCCTAGGCCGCCCTCTCAAAACCACAATCTTTTCTACCTTTTGCAGGCTCCTTTTTGAATACCTGAATTGTCGGAGCTTGGCGCAAACGTGTGCGAAACACTTTAATAAAAATGGTGAGAATTTCACATGTCATATAAGCAAGTAATCAAATGTTGAATGATGTATCATATGATGTTTGATGCTCAAAATGACATTTATAATATAAATGTGGCATTTATCCAAGGCTTATAAATAAATTTTCTAAGAGTAAGTTAGATGCTAACTTACAAACTTGTCGTGTGCTTAGAAAATTGGTGCGGCTGTAATAAGAGTTGTTCTAGGTTAGGAATTGTATAAGTAAGGAAGATGTTCATAATCAAAAGGGTTTAAGAACAAGTATTTCCAAAGCTCCCCTTGTACTAACAACATTTCACTAAGGCCCTAAATTTTTACTATTTGTAATTGGGCCCCAAAATTTATGAAACTTCACAAACCCCATCTTTTCTATATTCTACATCCATATATGACCTTAGAATTTTAAGAATCAAAGTACAACTATGCTAATCATACTCAACCCGTGGCATGCATTTCATTAAGGCCAAGATGTGATTTCAACCATTCAACCTTTATGGATGCATGTGTACTCAAATTCATCAAGTGCCAATAGTAATTATAACCTTAGGGATAATTAAAACTTAGGCATCAAGTCATACAAGTTCATCCCAACACTTAAACATGGCTTCAAGACCTTAATTCTCACTAAACCATCCTTTAAGCATATGCATGATGTTTTCTTGCTTTCCTTACCCAAGATGTTTCAAAACTTAGTTAAATCATGCATTTTCATTCTTATCCCAATAACAAGTATTTTCTATATGCACATTATTCAAGCCTAGGTAAATTAATCAAAACTTTTATAAGTTAAGCATAAACTAATCAAAATCAATGCATGCTAGATGATCAACACAAGATAGAATTAAAGCCAATTATGGTATGCTTCCAACCTCAAAATTATACATTCAAAATTAATTCCAAGATATTAGTCAATCATATAAAATCATATCAAGTCATGCCATGGCTAAAAATTTGACCCAGAGTAATTTAATTCATCAAAAATCAAATTTGACCATGTTTCACATTAGCATACTAAACTTTAATTAAAATCAATCAAAACCTCATTCTCATGCCATAAATTAAAGCCAAAAATTTCATTCTAACAGTTAACAAAATACAGGGCAAGATTACTTACATAAATCATGGCCCTTAAAGCTCCCAAAACAACTTCACTCAAGAACTCTAAAGACTACACTCGGTTTCACTCTATTGCTCACTAAGGGGGAGATATTCTCTCACAACTCAAGAGAAGGTTTGGAGGAGAGGTGTGGAGAAATGGGGAAGTGAGGGAGGTATTTATAGGCTTCATGGAGGCTGAGAGGCAAGGGGGACATTGATTTTGGCTACAAGGAAGTGAATGTGAGTGGTGGAGATGGGAGGTGGAGTGCTTGAGTGCAAACTGCCAAGGGTGACATCACTTGGTTCAGTTCAATAGTGGTCTAAAATGTCATAATTAATTATGGAAGAAAGCTAGAAGATGTCCATAAGTGCAGGGGTTTCTTGATTTAGAGTTTTGAAACAAAAATCCACAAGACATGCAAGCCATAGCTGAAGGTTTTGGGTTTCCTTCAAAGCTGTCCAGATTTTGATCCCTCTTTTGTCCATCCTTTTGGTCTATATTGGGGGCAATATGACCATAATTTGAAGGCTTTTTCAGGTGAGGAAGAGAGGCATGAGTGGCTGCCAAGTGATCATGCTTGGGCAGAAAAAGAAAGGGGCAAAATGAGTGATGGTTCAACCAAGTAATTTCAAGTGAGTGCCTCTCTTTGAGCTAATCGGTTGGGTTGCCTTGGCGAGGTAATTGGGTAAGCTTTCTCTTGAGTGCTTTGAAGCACTTCCAAGGTACAAAAGGACAAGGGAGGTGGCATGGGGTAGTGACCAAAATAGGTGTAGGAAATTCAATTGAAACGCAAGGCCACTCGGTTTGTTTCAACTAGGCATGTAATGGAATTGGTTGGGTTTTTTAGCTTGGTTTCTTGGAGCCAATTCATCCTATGCTAGAACTGAACTAGGAGGGTTAAGGTGGGGTGTAAAGGATGAAATTTCCCTTGAGAAAATGGTGTAAAAGGCTTGGGCTAGGGGTTGCTTTGGTGCAATGCACATGAAGGTGTAGCTAGGTGCCGATTGGTGGTGACTTAGGCATTGACATGGCTTTGCTTCTATTGACATGTGTTGGGTCAAGTCTAAACTTCTAAATTAGACATGGCTTTACTTCTAGTGATCTTGAAATCACGTTTTAAGTTTTATTCTTATTCTTATCATTTCTCATCCTTTTGTTCTAAAATTTTCTTGTTTAGTTACCCTTAGATCATATTAGAATTCTAGATAAACCTTTACACATGTAATTTAGGGTAATGACATATCAAAACCTAAAACCATACCAATCGGCGCCCATGTGTACTTTTGTGTGCAATGGACTAATGTGCCCTTAGCTCGAATATTTTTATACCATTTTTATCAAGGACATTTCTATCATTGGCCCCTCAATTTATTCATGAAATTTACTACCAAGCTTGATATTCAAAAGCCTAGCTAAAACCCCAAATTTTGACCAATCCGAAAATGCCTTTGAATTTTTGGCAACCACCCATGAAAGCTTCCCATTTATTTGATTTTATTTGATCGCCACTTCACCACCCAATCACCACCATCTACCACCTAAAGAGGATACTCAAGTATGCCTTAAACTAGCCACAAATGCCAAGAGGATAGTCCAACTGAATGAGATAAAAAAAAGTTTTCCCTTGTGAATTACCCCATACCCGGTGGCATCATTAACACTTAAGCATTGCATTAATTGTACCACCCTTTCACCACTACCACACGACAAAGCCCTTCTCTCCATAGCCATTTCAGCCTACTCTAAGGTGCAATGATCACCAAGTTAGCCAACCACCCAAGGAGGAACTAGGCTAGGCAGCATCAACACCACCGCCCAGACCCCCAATGGGAGGCCAGCTAGGCGGCATCATCACCACCGCCCAAACCCCCCAAACCCCTTGGAGCCTATATAAACTCCACTCCACCCCCACTTTTTCCTCACTTCAATTCCTCAAACTCCCTTGAGTGTTCTTGAAAGTTCTCATCCTCTAGTTCTTTGAAGTTCTTAAGTATTCTAAATGAGTTCTTGAGTTGTGAGCTTTGAGTGGGAAGCTTCAAAAGCTACAGAATCTTTGTAAGTTTTCTCTCTAGATCTTAGTTTATATGTTAAGTTGTATTTTTGAGTGTTAGCATTAATTCTAGGTGATTATAGCATGAGATACCATGTTTAGTTAGAAGCCAAAATATTGGTGCATAGGTTTATTGTTTAAATTATTTTGTTGAAAATATTAGTTATGGCATGCCTTGATAATTCATGATATGATTTGAGTGTGTTTTAGAATAATTTTTGAAGGTTTAGTTTGAGGTTAGAAACATGCCATAATGGGTTTTAATCTCTATCTTGTGTTTATCATCAAAGCATGTATGGCTTGACTTTCAATCATGCTTCATTTGAGGAAATTGACTTATTTTACTTAGGCTTGAAATATGAGCATTTAGAAAACCTTCTGATTCGGATAAGAAGAATGCCTGAGTTAATTCTAGCATGTCATTGATAGAAAGATCATATCATTCATCACTTGAGGTTTAGTTAGAATTAAAGGATTTTTTTAGACAGGATTAAGTGTTGGGATGAACTTGCTGAAAGTTAAGCTTTTATTACGTCATTGAGGATTTATAGTGATCATCTTTTTGGAGGAATTTGTCATGCACGCATTCATGAGGCTTAATAGTCAAAATTTTATATAGGCATCAACTAAAGAGCATGCCACGAATTGAGAATGAATAGGCTAAGATCACTTTGATTTTTTTAAGGTATAGACAGTCTTAGAATGTGCAAGATATGATGACTATGAATTTTGGTTAAGATTGGAGAGCATTTGCATTAGTAGCAATATTTGGAAGTTTAGGGGTATTTTTGTAATTTCTCTTTATATAGAAAATTTTATTTTTTCTTAATCTAGTATAGATTCTAACTTAGTATAATTTTTATCACAACCAATACCTCACTTCCAACTTCAATAGCTTGTAAGTTGGTCTCTAACTTACACTTTGATGATTATTTATGATTTATCGATAAATGCCGCATTCATTTTTTAATTGTCATTTTGAGCATGAAATGTCATATCTTATGTTCCATATTTGTCATTTTGCATACAACTATTATTTTTGGAATGTGCTTCATACATGTTTATCATGAAAATCATTTTTTAAAAGTATTGCATGAAAAATGATTTTATGACGACCCCAAAGACTAGGATGGGGAAGTATCCTGGTGGAACCCCTGGGTTGACGAAGAACAATCAATAGGTTTCGAATGGGTTCTTTTTAAAGAACGCTGGAGCGAAGTGATATGTTACGACACCTAATGCTGGTGAATGTACATGTTATGATTTTTATGATGTTATGTTATGTGACGCCCTCAGATTTCGTTTGGGATTGGACGGACATCTGAAACGTCGGGACATACAACACAAGGTTACCTGCCCTCCTTTATACATATAAGATGTAATGTTCCTAACATGCATCTAGAATTATGCAATATTCGCAGCAGATAATTTTTTTTTCTTGAGCAATACTATGGACCAAACTGATATATCTCAAATAGTTAAAGCGCAATCCATGCATACTTAACAAAATAAACATCCACGATTACAGTACGGTTCTCAGAAGACTGTAATCTCAACACATGGGAGACCGGGCTCCATGTTTACATTACCAAAATACAATATTGAGGCAGTTCCTCAACTCGCGTAACTCGACTAACGGGGTCAGAATACTGTCCAAAAACCTAACTATGGAAGCTGTAAGATTAGCTTTGCTTTTACGGCGTCTAGCCAACCTCCTCTGGTCTGCTAGTGTCTGCTCCTTGCTCTGATCCTGACACATTGCCTACCATTCGGGGCGAATGGTAGTTGGGACTATCATGATCAGATTTGATTATAAATCTCAGTAAGTTAATAGGAGCCTTCCACACGGGTTAATGATGCATGCATGGCAGTAAAAGCATGAATTCATAATCAAAGTCAATAATAAGCATAACATAACTTGACATAACATGGCATGAAATAATAAGCATAACGTGACTTGACATAACATAGCATGAGCTGCCATAATTTGAAATGAAATTGAAACTTGGCTTGAAGTGACATGAATTTGAAACATAACCTAGATGTGAACTTGAAGCTTGACATGAACGTAAAATTAAACATATTATAACACGAGACATGATTTGAACGTGAAATACATAAATTTGAAATCTTTTTCAATAAACTTAATTAATAAAGTGACCATATGGGTGCTACACGGGTCCCCTTGAGCCATGTGTCCCTACTAATTACCGCATCACAACATAGGTATCTACACCAACTGTGAGTGCGTTAATTCGTACTCCATAGTTATTGTGGCCCCACATATTCTATGTGTCACAATTGTTGTGTCTTACGTAGTGTATGCTCCATAGTTGTTGTGACCCCATACTTCATGCTCCGCAGTTGTTGTGACCTCATGAATTGTTTGTGCCATAATTGTTGTGGACGCAAGTAAAATAAAATATGGCTCCATCGGCGTTAGGGCCTAGCGCGCTACAATAACTAGCTAGTTAAACCTCATTTGCAACCTGTTGACTGTATTTTGTCAACCCAAGGAATTTAATACCTATTTAGACACTCCAGCGTGAACAAATGTGTTTAACTAAGATATTACCCCATCCTAAGGCTTAGGGTTATGATTGATATGAATAATTTGACATGACTATTCTCGAATACACAAACTGTACCCAAGATGAAACGTGACATGAATACGAAAGGACAGAAGTCCTGACGTAGTGTAACATGACATGAAAGTAAGATGACAGACATGACATACTTGGCAGAAAATATTTTGTAGCATGACATAACATGTAATAGATAATATTTTGTAACATAGCAGAACATGTAACATACAACATTTCATAACATGACATAACGTGTAACAGTGAATACTACGTGATATAACAGATGGCATACGTGACATGACATACTTGCGATTGATAGGAATGCATGAAAAAATATAGTGTAACAGATAAGTATATCATGTAATGACGTGGCATGGCATGACATATATGATAATATATGAACATAACTGTATTTTCCTTACCCATCACACATATACAGTAAACTGATAGTAAGTTAAGAGCTAACTTATGTCGATTTGTCGAGTTTTAGGAGAATAACGCGCGAAACTCAAGGAACTGTAAGAGGTATTCTAAAGTTTAAAAATTTAATCACTAACAATTAGAAATGTGAAAAAGAGATAACTTCGAGTAAAATGACCATTTTATACTCTACATGTGGGAAAATGACCATTTTACCTATAACTTAAGGATTTTGCATCATAACTCCAAAAATACCAAAATTTACATTCCTCAGGTAAATGTTGTCCTAAACTCAAATATCAACTTAGAAAAATTTAAAACAAAACACATATATGGAAAAATAACTATGTCCGAAACATTCATAGGTCATTTCTCTTAATTTTTATTGCAATTTCTTCCAACTTCAAAACTCATGATTAAAACAAAATTTTGCAGCAAAGATCTTCCTATCCTAAGTTTAAAAACATACTTAAACATCTATTGAAAAGAAATGTTAATCATCACCACCGAACTTTTTAGTAAAAATATCCCAACTTTTTAACCAAAAACAAACCCTTGAAACACAAGTTTTGACCTTACTCAAAACATCTCTAAGAATTCAAAAAACAATCAAATATTACATCCAACATATTCATTACATCATCCTAAGATCATCCATGCTTGAAATCATCAAACAAAAGTCACCAAAAATCACAAAACAACACTTAGAGTTTTCGGTTCTACACTTAGTCCAAAAATAGAAACTTTTCCTTAACTAGTTTTGATCAATCTCTTGATCCATAGCTTAAAAAGATAAGATCTTCAAACTAAAACATCCCATGGTTTAAAAATGTGTCCTAAAGAAGATCCAACCATCAAACTTAAAATCACATGGCTAAAAATTAATAAAACATGGATCTAACACAAACATCAAATCTTAGGTCTAACCAAAATCCTCTTGAATAGGAAAATCATATCTTTGAAACTAATACAAAAATCTTCAAACCAATATCCTAACATGTATATAGGAGGCTTAGACTCTTCAAATAAAAACATCAAAGTCATTGAAGTAAGATTAAACCACGAAATATTCAAACTTTCTCAAAACAGAAATTGTTTTTCCACTTCCAGTTTCTAAGTTTCTATATCTAAGAAAATGTTTCATCAAAACTTTAGTCATTCAACAAATCCTTAATGAAAATTCATAAACACATGTTAAAAACACTCCATAAAATTTTCGGACCAAGATATTTCCATTAGCTCGGTTAAAATGCCAAACTATAACACACTCCAGTTTAATGCCTAGAATGTCCTTTCCATGGTTAAAACAACTTTTGGCAGACCAAATTACCATGAAATGAAACAAATAAGATATCCATAGAAACTAAACTCAAAGACTAATAACTTTCATGAACAGGTAATTACAAGAAAGTACTTACAAAGGGTTGACAAGTTCAACACCAAATGACTTAGAAAACTACACGAAAGAGCTCTTTTGGGTTTCTCTTTAAGAACGAGGTGAAGAAGTAATGAAATGGAGTGAAGTGTATCTTGTATGACTTTAGAATTCTGGAGGAGGGAGGTATGGGCTTGAATGACCTTTGATTGGAGGTGCCTATGTCACATGAAGTGAAAAATAGTGAAAGGCAAGGACTGCTTGCTACTGCTGTGTGGAGGGTGATGAGGTGGTTTTCCCCTCTCATATCAAGGCACTATTGGGTGCAGCCAAGGGTAGTGGATGGCCTACCATGTGGGGGAGGAAACTTTTTCAAGAAATTTTTCCAAGGTGGCCAAATTCGTGGGCGTTGGCGGTTCTCAACCAAGTGAGCTTCAATTTAGGGTTTAAAGAGTGTTTGGTTAGGATTTGGGACGCTATCAAGCCTAAAATCAATTTTTCTTGGCCCAACCCAAATTCCAAGGTTTAAAGGGTTGGATAATTATGTCATAACATGAATTTGAGGAATTAATAGCATGTGTAAGTGATTTAATCAAGTGATTAAACACAATGCTAGAAATTGGATTAAATAGGGTTTGGAGGCCAACTTTAGGGTTTGGGGAAATGGTTTAGGATTTCAGTTTTCAATCATGCTTTTAGGATTTCAATTGGATTCCAGCCTTTTAGGATTTCACTAGAGTTGAAACCCTCTTGGTTGATAAGATGGAAAATAAGGTTTTGCTTAGGTGGCATGATCTCACACTTTAATTCCTTCACAATTCATCTCATCGTTCCTCTTTGTCCCAAGTGTCCAATACTATTCTCCAAATGTGGCTAAGATCCTACCAAGTGTCCAAATAAAACTTCTCTAATCTAATTTGAACATTCCACACTATGATTTTGAAAACAATACGCCAAATGCTACAACAGAGGTTACTATTCACTCTGAGAAAGTGAAACATAAACTTTACACTAGAAATTCCTAAATATTCATACAAACCTAACTGTGAAATTCATTTATTGAAATTCAATCACGAAGTGTCTCGAAATAAGCAAAATGCATTTTCGAACAAACGTTTCGTCCGAAAATTGAAAATAAGATTATTGCATCATAAAATCCTAAATAATCAAGTGAGTCTAATGGCGCCAACTATAACTCATTCTGACACTTCTAACTGCATCAAATAAATAAAGTCGCATTTCTGGCACCATAATAAGTGATAACTCTCGCTATGCTAATAGACTAAAACTTACGCAATTGGGCGAATCATGAAAACTTACGGTCTTTTCACGAGGTTCCTAAAGCCTATAGAAATTACACCGTTGAATTTCTAGTGGGCTGTTATGTTATGTTTCCAATGCATTGAGAACGAGTTTATAGACAATGTAGTTCCAATGTGAGTTGTATTGAGGTCACTGACGGGTACTCACAATGCATATGGGGAACTGTGATGATACCATACATTAAGTTAATTCTATAATTTTATGTGATTCTTGATGAAAGACTAAGCTTTTAAGATGGAAGTGAAATTATGTTCTCTGTAAGAAAATGTGCATAAAAAATCTATTTATATGATTCATAGTCTATCTTTGTGCACGTTGGTTGTCTAACTTACTGAGAATTCAAGTAAATCTCACCCTTTGTAGACCCAAATGATAGAAGTTGTAGATGTAGATGGACCCAATGGACCAATGGATCATGAGGATTGAGGAGGAACCAAATGTCGACAGGAGATTTGATCTTATTTTGATATTTCTAGGCTTGACTCTTCCTGCCATAGAGCACATGAAGCAGCTTGTTTAGATTTTTTATGGAAACTTGGTATTTTGTATTAAGATTAAGCTACCTGATGATTTGAATATATGGATTAATCAATATTATTGGGATGATTTTAGTTATTCTGGCATAAGTTTATTTTGACCCTTACTTTCTGCTACGACTATTGCATACTACTAGCTGTATTTCTAAGATGTATTGCATATTAACTATCATGTACAGGCTTATGTAAGCTTGTGTTGCATGACCCGACACTCTAAGTCTCCATTACATCCCAAGAGGAGAGTGGGGGTGTCACAATAGACTTGAATCTTACTAAGTTAGGCCCAATGGTGTAACGCCCGTCCTTGTGTTGGAATTTTCTTTTTGTAAAATGATTTTAGAAAGGACGACAGGGATTACCGTTCGATTTAAAACTTTTTACTTCCATACCCAAGGTGCAAGACTCTACATTTATAAAATAAAATGTGCTTTGAGAAAAAAAAGGGGTTTACAACGGAAAACATAAATTTTAAAATAAAAAGGTGTCTCATACATTTAAACTCTCATGCCTAGACTTCTGTGCTCTTCTCCATAGGTCGTGACCATCCTGACACGTACTTCTCATTCATTTCCTCGTGGGGGAGGGGAATACATGAAAACTAAAATGAGTCGATGACTTGTGAGCATTACTTCATACAGTTAAAATATAATAACATAGGTTTTCATTCATGCATTCATCATACCATACATACTATACGTACATGCATGCGTGTGTTCATTTGAAAACATCACTGGACGGGGTTTTTCTTTAAAAAGGGTTTTCTCTTCATAAACGTATCTTCTATCAGTGCCTTCATTTCTTCAAGAGTTCAATGCATTCATGCATTCATACATTCCTTTTTTCACTTTTATTGGCCGGTACATACTGTTACGCCCCACGTGTTGGGGTTAGCGGTCTTCGTTTGGACCCGGACTCCGCCCGTGGCCACCGGTTAGGAATCCTTTTTTAGTCAGGGGGTAGAACTGGTGCACTACCAATACTACTTACCTAGCATTGCAATCTGCCCATTCATTGGTACCTTTTCCATTCATTCATGTGGCCGTTATATATTTTCATCCATTAAACGTTCATTTCATTCAGTCCATTCTTTCAGTTCAGTCCTTCCATTTCAGTTCAGTCCTTTCCTTTTCAGTCCTTTTCATTTAGTAGTTCATTCATTGAAAAATGTCATTTAAGAGCACGGGCTTAAACATCATCTTTCATGGCATCATTTAAAATATTAGTTCATGGGACATTTCAACACAAGTTCATAGGGATCGTTTTAAAACACTTTACTCGCATCGATCAAAGCATCAGTTAAAGCTCGAGGCACATGCCTCGACATTTCTTTTCATTTCTTATAAAATACATGCAATAAATACTGTGTATAGTCATCCATTCATATGCGTACAATTAATACTTTTTGAGTGCGTAAAAAGGGTCTGCCAAGGAGGGGCCGTACATACGTATACCTTTGAACACTTATACTTGGTATCTTTTTGTAAAACATCTTTCATGTCATTTCGTAAAGGAAAAGTGTTTCGCTTTCATTTCTAATATTTTAGAAAACTCTAGAAGAGTATGAATGCAATACTTACCTGGACTCCATGCTACTTTCATATCATGCAGTCCATTCATGTGCGTGTCAGATAGCAACCTACATGCATATATATAACCTTAATGCCATTCTCTATCTTGTGCATAAGTAACTTAAACTTAGAAGACATAAGTTACACTTCACTTGGATCACTCTCCTTCTATCCCATGCTCTTACGTGCACTTTACTATGCTAAACCCTTCGGGGACCACTTACGGTCACTACCTCTTCCAAACTCAAGGTCTTACCATGAGTGCCCATTCAGTAAAGTGAACCCATGATTCACCTTAGGATTAAGACACTAAGACCTTCATCTTACTCTTCCTATTGGCCACATTCCAACGCATGATTCTGACTGATGGAATCATGCATCCCAATCCTAGACAATACACCCGTTATTGTCTTCATGTACCTGAGCTCACACTAATCCTCATTCCCATCCATACACGCCACACAGCTCTAAGCCAACTGCTTAAGCACCGTGTAGCCATGTTTAGGACAGATTATCCATTACATATGGTGAATCCGTCCGGTACATGTGTCTAACCAGATTACACACGTACCTTACCCCCTTATCACTTAAAATCAACATATAACACGTTGATCACCTGCTTGTATAAACTAGCACCATGCTCCGATACCAACCTTCTCTTAACCCAGCTAGCATGACTCTTCATGCTACTCGTCACTTTTGACAGTTCATCCCAACACTTAACACGACAAGACTCCATTCATAACCACGTCTTACATCACGTCATATAGCTCGAGATTACTCCCAAGCTACACTGTGACCGTGTCACGTCACCTGACATCCTACTACACCATTTCTATGCCAACTCCTAACTCATCACGAGTACGGTTCCTCACGTACTCCTAACACATCGTGACATCTCGTCATGATCCCGCTGCGCCATTCCTACGCTAACTCATCACCTATCATAAGCACGACTTCTGGTAACCATGTCACTTTGTGACATTCCCCAATCATGCTTCCACTATGCACTCTTACACTTGTTCTTCTACTTCACCCATACTCTCAGCCATGAGTCGACTACACGGTAGCACCCGTCACCTCAGACTACAGGCTACACCATAACTACTTCAAAACACTGTTCCACAGTTCTCAAGACTACTCATCACGCTCTATGCCTATCAACCACACAATCATCTTTATCTCTACGACACACCACACGGTGTGTCGCTGCACATCTTGGAGTACACTCCACATGTACTCCTTCTCGCACGCTATGCCACATCACCACTATGGCATACACGCCATATGGTGCATCACTCCATCACATGGAGTACACTCTGCGTGTACTCCCTTCATACACGTTATGCCACACATAGTACACTCCATGTGTACTCCTCCCCATTCCACAATACGCCAAGAGGGTATATTTTACATATACTCTCCTTATCCCACACTACGCCACAAGAGTACACTTTACGTGTACTCTCTTCCCAATCCACACAACGCCACGTCACCATTACAACACATATTCCACAACCACACTACACAGCACAGTCCACAACACTTCACAGTACACTTCCCAACTACGCCCAACACTTCACTACACAGCACATCGCAATACAGCGAACTCCACAATACTAATAGCACAGTCTACAACCTAACCAATCAACTAATAATATAAATAATGAGGGATAGAGGGTTATACCATCGAAGAGGTTGACCCTAGCGTTGTTCGCTGACCGTCACGGTTGATGACGTTGGAAGGGTCGTATGTTGTGGCTAGCCCACTTATAATGGCTATTTTGGCCATTGGAGGGTCGGGTCGTGGTTCTGGAGTGGTGGTCTCTTGGTGGTGCCGAGGTGGCACATGTTGGAGACATGGCAGCTCGTGGAGGAGTTAAGGCCATGGGTCACAGCATGGGGAATCGGAGGGAGGGCTTGCCCATGGAGGGGCTTGAGAGGGCTACGGTGGAGCTGTGGTGACATTGGGGTGGCGCCACAGTGGCTCCACGACTGATCTAAGTCGTGGGAGAGAGAGAGGGCATGAGAGAGGTGGAGAGCTTGGCTAGCTTAGAAGAGCTCGGGGAGGACTCACGGTGGCTAGGGGATGTGCTTGGTGGGCTTGGACCGGCACACAGCGGCGCTAGGGCCATCGGTGGCCTTGAAGCCGTGCGAAACTGTGTGGCTTAGGTTCCATGGAAGAGGTTCACCGGTGAGAGGGGAGGCCGTTGGGGGCGGTGTGGTGGCCGCGTACGGCGGTGGAAAGGATTGTGCACGATGAAACCGTGTGGGTCTCTACGTGCGTGCGTGGTGGAGGACGGATGCGAGGTGGGAGCTAAGTTTACCGGTGGGAGCTCGCCTGCGTGAAGGGAAGCTTTCGGTAGTGGAGGTGAGATTGGGTGGCGCAGGGTGGCGTTGGGCTGGGCTATGGAAGAATCGATGAGAGGGGGAGAGGCGTACGTCGTACACATGAGGGAGAGGGAGGAGAGAGAGAGGGGAGGGAAAAGTGAGGGAGAGAGAGAGAGGGGAGGGAAAAGTGAGGGAGAAAGAGAGAGGGTTTGGGTTTTAATCCTAACCCTTCATCTTGGGATCTTCAAAACGATCTAACGATAGACTTTAGAACATTGATTTGAAAATGCGTAAACATTAACTTAATTAAAAGCACTAAGAGGAATAAAGGTAGAATATTATTTAAACTAAAATTTAGTTTATAAAAATAGTATTCCTTCATCATTAATAGAATGATGAAGTCTTATTTAATATCTTTAAAAGAATAAAACATTTAATTAATTAAAGCTTTCAATATAATTCAAATCTCATAATATTCTAAATAACTGAAATCATTTTAATAATAATATTAAAATGATTTCTGACAATTATAATATTTTTGGAGCTCTTAAAAAATATCATAATTGTCTTATTTAAAATCAAGTTTAGTTCAATAACACTGAAAATACCTCAAATAAATATTTTCAGTGCATTTAAAACACTAGGCGTATTTTTGAAATCACATAATGTCTTTTGAAACACGCCATTGGGATTTGTCACGCATAACGAGGCTCGCAGTCGCTAGAGAGAAGGGGCGGACTGTTACATAATTTTCATCCTTGGAATTTGCTTACGTCAGAAAGAATGAGCGTACGTAAGAAGGAAGGAGCGGGGTGTTACAAATGGCCTCATGCTTACTAAGTTGGACCTAAGGCCTTCATTCTTACTAAGTTAGGTGAATGACTTTATGTCCTTGACATTAGGCCTATTTTCTAGTATCCTCCAAGAAAGGCTTGAAACTTTATATCTCTCAAGTTGGGCTAAGGTTTTTTAACATCTTATCCTCAGCCCATCACATTCTTAGTGTATTAGGGCCCTAAAGTCTTATGTCATTCATGTAGGGCCAAAATTTTAAGCCTTGGATGTGGCATTTGGAGTGGGTTATTATATGAGCCTTATCTCCAGATTTATGGGACCTATCCATGGATTGAAAGGCATACTAGGTTGGGTCCTAATCTTTGGGTCTTTCCTCAATTGGGCCAAAGTCTTGAATCTTACTAAGTTAAGCCCAATGACCTTATGCTTACTAAGTTGGGCATAATACCTTGAGTCTAATAAGTTAGGCCCATAGTCTTGTGTCCAATAAGTGAGGCCTAAAAGTTTATGTCTTCCAAGTTGGGCTTAAGGCCTTCACACTTACTAAGTTAGGCCCAACAGCTTTATGTCCTTTACATTCGGCCAATTTTCTAGTGTCCTCCAAAAAAGGGTTAAAGCTTTATATGTAACGCCCCGGCCCCGAAGGTCCGGAGAGTTAACTCATATCACTAAAAAAAATCATTTCCAAATAAAACTTTTTAAAATAAACCAGAATCTCCTTAACATATTAACCTATTTGTTCAATACAAATATCCATGTTCCTACATAAGGGCACATCAGTGGTGTCTCATTGATATAGATAAACTTTTCCACAAGGACAAAAAATATCCAATCCTCAACATACTAAAGCCACATAAATATCAACGCTATCAAAAGACTCTCCAAAAGTCATGGTACCCTAGGGCACATAGTCTTCTATGATCCATAAAATTTGCAAGTATTTCCTATCCCTGATTTCCAGCTGTTGCATCAAAATTATCTGAAACATATTATGGAGATAGGGGTGAGTTATCAACAACTCAGTAAGCAGAGAACATATACTAGTATGCAAACATGAGCATTTACAGATTTCATGATGCAGAACAAAACACTTTATTTTCAGAATGCAAAGTCAGAACATATTGTAAAAATATCAGAGCGAAAGTTCAAAATATTCTTATTCAAATTCTTTTGGCATAGCATAACTGACCACCATCGTACCAGAGCATCATATCGCATCAGAGGCCATGTTTAACCCCCGTGGTAGGGTTGTGCAAGCCCCGGTAGCTCACCGAGCAGAAACAGAATGTGAATCTTCCCCTTATTTATTCTCGGAGCCCCGAGTGTGCACACAGGAAAGACCACTAGAAAACCACTTTGTTTCCAAAGTGGGTGCACCAGAAACAGAACAGTTGGTACCAACCCAAACAGAAACCACTATTAGCACCCGTGGTAGGTCAAATAGGTCACCATCCACAAACCACATCCCAATTCAGAATGTCATGCCAAAAATTTTCAGAAATCATATCATACCAGAATACGAAACACCTTCAGAACAGAATAGAGTTTTCAGAAAGCATATCATATCAGAGTGCAGACCATCCTCAGAACAGAACAGAATTTTCAGAAATCACAAAACATTATTTTATGCACAAACTTTCATATTCGCTCTCTTTTTCAGAGTTTAGAAGCAAAATGCAAAATAGCTCATGTCTACACCAGTCATGCCAAAAATACTTTATTCTTAAACAGAATCTCATGAGTAATGCAGAAACAAATAACTGAGGTAGTTCAAATATATTTTCATAACAAAACATGTTCATTTTCAAAAATCAACCTCAGTCCATTTTATTTTTATGCAAATCTAGCATAGGAACCCCGCTTACCTGGAATTCTTTAGTCTTTCAAAAATTCCTCAACAAAGCCGAACAAATATTAATCTTCACCTATAACATAATCACGAAATTTTCATAAATTACCAATCGAAAACGTATCTCAATATTTAAGCCTAAGATGCTCAAATAACTTATTTTAATTTCTCGAAAATCTAAATTCACGAATTTCTAAAGATGTTAACACTTCTCAGATTCTAACTAAAATCTCTGACTGAGGTATTAACTCTAACTTATTTACTAATGAAGAATCAAACTATCGGATTTAATACTACATAACATAATTATGCCAAAAATTTCTTTTTAAGTTATACATAAAATTTATTTAACAAGCCATATCATAATAAAATTATAACATTATCAATTGCTTTGGAAAGAGGCTTTACTCAAAATAAATTAAACTTACTAAGATCATTTTGGTACCTATGGAAAATTTAGACTTTACAAAATACATATCAAAGTTTTAAAACACAATAATGTAACTTGAAATTCAAAGGTAACACGGAATTTTCTATTTATTAGACCGACTATGCAATAGTTTCTGTAGTACTTTGTTTGAAACATGATCAAAGGGGTATAA
This sequence comes from Juglans regia, assembly GCF_001411555.2. Classification (NCBI taxonomy): domain Eukaryota; kingdom Viridiplantae; phylum Streptophyta; class Magnoliopsida; order Fagales; family Juglandaceae; genus Juglans; species Juglans regia. The sequence continues at coordinate 29,727,560 of NC_049901.1, read as the reverse complement.
CGGTAATAACATCTTGCCTATTAGAATATAGACTTCCTCACACACCTATGTATTTATATATATTACTCTCTTTTAAGTCAGCAACACGAAAAGAAAATAGACAAGAGGAAGTGGGGGTGCAGACTTACGATTAAACCGAGCTGGACGTGGAAGGGCAAGGCGCGACGGCTGGGCTGCAGGAACTATGGTGGTGTTGCTGGGTGCCGAGGAGAGCATGCAGTGGCGAGGCCACCTACGCTGGGCGGCGAAAACGTACGAGAGAGGTAGAGAGAGCTCGGAGAGTGCGAGATGAGAGGGAGATAGCAACCGAGAGGGAACGAAAATGGCGGAGGTTCTGGGTTCACCGATCTGCGCAGGGTGACGGGGATGTCACGACCGGCGGTTTCCGTTGATTTTATGGTGTTTTTCGGTGCAAACAGGTGCTGGTTATGCAGTGGCTTACGGTGGAGTTCAGTAAATGCTCTGTTTTTGGTGCAGGAAGCAGAGGCTTCTCAGTGAGGTGGGGTGGTTCTCGGTTTCGTGAGGCGGAGAAGCAGCTAAGCAGAGGTGTTACGGCGCAACGCTGGGCGTGGGTGAGTCGTGGCAGGTGGCACCGAGGAGTTGGGGTGGCTGTAGGCGTGGCTCTGTTTCGGTTGTCTAAAACAGAGGATTTTTTTTTTGTGGCTTGCAACAGATGCTATGCAGGCGTTGGGTGGCGGCTTCGTGCGGCTGAGGTTCCGCGTGGACTGGGTTCGAGGGAGTAATGACTCGTTGGCTTGGCTGAGGGAGTGGCGGAGCTGCTGAACGCCACCAAGGCTTGTAGTTTTATGGCCAGCGACGACGGGAAAAGGAAGAGCTGGAGCTTCCGTGTGTGGAGTTGCAGTGGCTGGATGTGGCTACTTGAAGGTGGTGAGGCGACTTATTGTTGTAGTCCGAGGCTTCAGTTTGGTGTTTTTGCAGAGAAGCAATGGTCTTCCGTGAAGAGGGAACCGAGCGGCACTAGTCTAGGGTTGAGAAAACTTAAACTTATATACAAGCTATAAATGGAAAGTAGAACAAACCTAATTAAAAAGGAATGGATGAACATGCATGAAAAACAGTGGCTTGACACCGTGCGATGAAAATCTGGACCCGATCTCACGGCTGGGCTCTTAACGAGATTATTGCATTTTTTTTTTTTCCGATGAACATCCACTTGATCTATTAAAGACTTTGAAACCTAATTATCAAACTCATAGAAAAATTATACACCCCAAAAAATATCTTAGGCTCAAACTCTCTTCTAAAAATTTTACTCGTAATCCCAAATGATTTTAACTAAAACTCAAAATTTTTTTGTAAAGTCGCTTGGCTGGCCCGGGTGTTACATTATATCTCCCAAGTTGGGCCTAAGGCTTTTTAACACCTTATTCTTAGCCCATCACATCTTTTGTGCATTAGGGCCCTAAAGCCTTATATCCATGAAGTAGGGCCTAAAGTCTTATGTCCATCAAGTAGGGCCTAAAGTTTTATTGCCTCTCCTGAGCCTTTATACCCCAAAAGCTTGGACCCTTAGTAAACCACTCTTTGGGGCTTCTCTAAATTCATTTGACATTTAACCCAATTGCATAGCCCATCAAGATGCCGTGTGTCATGCTTCCATTGGCCTCTTGGCATTTGTCCTCAAAATTAATAAATCACTAAAAATTCTTCAAGATAATATTACTAAACCAATCAAGCTCAAAAAAATTCAATTTTTTCAAAATCAGTAATGCATTAGAATCTTCTAGTAATTCCACTAAACCCAAAGTATACGACCATTTTGCCAACTCGAGCATCCAAAATTTCTCTTATTCTTAAATAGCCCAACTCCTAATTAACTAGGATTAAGGCTACTAATGTCAAGGTCTAAGGAGCTTTTTAGGTGGGGTGTTACATTTGTAGGTATGATTTTTTTGAGGATGTAATGATAGTTGAGAGGTGCAAAAAACCCTTTGAAAAATTATAGAAGAGGTGTGGGTTTGGGGCTGGTTTGGAAGTGTTGTGTGGTGATGCACCGGGGTGTTGATTGGTGGTTTTGTTGGCATTGACATGCCTTTGGTTTATAAGAAATGGGTTGGCTTAATCCTATCCTTCAAGAGTTGTCTAAGAGTGATGCAATACAAGTGCATAAAACAAAAATTTTAGATTTGATATTATGAAGAAAATGGTTCCAAGAAAATTATGAAAAATCATGATGCTTGAGTTACTATTCATGGGTGAGATGAATAGTGATCATTACTCAAGTTAATAACTTAATCAAGGTTGAATGGGTAACCCTAGGGACATGTGGTTGAGTTGTGGAAGAAGGAAAACCAATGATATCATGTATGTGGGTCCCATTTGGATGAATGAAATGAAAAACAAGGTTTGGGCTTTGGGCCTAAATGGGCCAACTATTTATTCCTCTGTGTGGGCTTGGAAGTGAACCTCTTTATGGGCCGCATATCTAGATTTATTGGGCCCTTCCTTGGCCTCAATAGTCCACTAAGTTGGGTCCCATCTTTGGGTCTTTCCTCAATTGGGCCAATAGTTTTAAACCTTACTAAGTTTGGCCCAATAACCTTACACTTACTAGGTTGGGCCTAATATCTCGGGTCTAATAAGTTAGGCCCATAGCCTTTAGTCCATCATGTGAGGCCTAAAGTCTTATGTCTTCCAAGTTGGGCTAAGACCTTAGTGTCTCTCCTAAGCCTTTATACCAAAAAAACTTGGGCCCTTAGTAAACCACTCTTTGGGCCTCCCCCAATCCATCAAGTTTTTAACATAAATTACTTAGCCCATTAATGTGGCAAACTTCCAATATGCCATGTGTCATTCCCCTACTGGCCTCTTGGCTTCATATCCTCAAAATAATTAATATTTCACTCAAATCTCCTAATAATAACTAAACCCAAAGTATACGACCCTTTCACCAACTCAAGTATCCAAAAATATTCTTATTCTCAAATAGTCCATCTCCTAATTAACTTGGGTTACGGCTACTAAGGTCAAAGCCTAAGGAGCTTTTTAGGCTGGGTATTACAACCAACGTGTGAGCTCATTCACCAACTCTAATCCAACTGACTTGGAGAATCACTCAAACCGGTCAACACACACAAGGACATCATGCATAATCAACTTGGGGTCTCTATCCACCTGTGTTATCAAGTGAGTCCAATACGAAGAAGTTCCACCCAGATCATTTGGAGGTATCACTCTACCCGTATGAAACTCGTGACAACATGTTGTTGGAATGGCGCAATGAATCCTCAACCCATCCATGATTATTGGCACACGATAAGACGCAATACTCAGAATTTACATCATCATCAATTTGCATCATTCAAAACCATCATCTCAAATTCACAGTGTAAAGATAACTGATAAACATAATGAAGAAATGTACTTTTATGTAAGAAGGATGTGAGTTACAGAATATATAAAATCCTAAAATTACAAACATACTCACAAACATTTACCCCTCATTCTCAGTTTGGTCGTAGGAGCTAACCTACCTAAATAGTACTAGATTTATAGTAGCGCAGATGTCAATCCTTCAATCGTATGCTTTGAAGTCACTTGCTTTTATGAAGACTCTGATCAGATGAAAGGGTAAACACTTGACGACCTCAAAAGTGAAATTTTGGCTTTTGTCTGATGCCTTTTATACTATGGGATTGTCATCCCCATATTTGATGTTCGTTTGATTCCAGATATGCTTGAATGAGAGACTTTCAATCTCAGCCGTCCATTTTTCCTTTGGTAAGATGGAAAAGACTGATTGGAATAATGTGTGTCCTATAATTTACCTTAGATCAAACCCTACAATCTTTTCCCTAGTAAGGGTCTCTCAAGTGGCGTTGGACCATACCTCTGAGATCAGACAATATGGCATGCAGGTTTTTAATCTTTTTTTTGCGGGCTCATTCTAGATGTTACATCTTTTATGGAGTATGGGCCTCTATGTATTGCACCTGCCGCTCTCTAAGCACCTTGGGGTTATCTCAGCGAGCTCCCACGTCTTCCTCGAGTTTGTACTTACCCATTGCTCATCTTGATATGGTCAACACAATATTTACGTGTCTGACACGGGATGAAAAGTCCTTTATCACCCAATATTGGATTGTGTCAGCCAGACTTTATACATTATGCTGCTCACCCTTCTCTTGGACTAGCTACAATTTGCTCACCCGACTATCTCTTGTCGCTTGCCTTTCCTCCTTAGGAGGAGGTTTAATTCATTGCTTAAGTGTGATCCTCACAACAAGTCTAGGTATTTATAACAATATGGTAGGGTTTTTGCAACTAGGTCATGGGCCCTTTCCTATGGGTCTTGGGCTTATTTCATAGGCTTTGGTCCCTAGCTGGTCCTTGTTCACTAGGTGTTGCTCTTGGGTGCTTTTTTTTTTTTCTAATCAAGCATATGATATATAAAAGGAAAAATTACAGAGTTTGAAGAGGGTCCTTTCCACTATCAATATACAAAAACCAACTAGGAATATTATCTATAGGTATGCTACCAAAAACTAGATTGGTAGCTGCCCACTGCGCAACAGAGTGCGCACATCGATTTTGGGATCGATGAATCTTGGCAAATTTCTAGTTTTGATGAAGATTTGATAAGTGCTGGATGTCCTTAATGAAAGTTGATATGTTCCAAAATGAAGAGATATTTGGGCTTTCGATGGAAGAGATTATAGATTGAGAATCCCCTTCAATGATTGCTAATTCTTGAGTTGATGCCATATTAGCTGCTAACAGCGCTGCTTTTGCTTCAACAATTAAAGGGATTGTAGTTTGTATCTTTTCTGTTAAGATTCCCAGAACATCTCCATTGTGGTTTCTTTGAATTGCTGAGACTACTGAAAATTGATCCCGTATTCCTTATTATTAAAGGCTTACCTATAATTTCACTAGGTTGGGCCATATGAAGGTTCTAGCTAATTTCTAGGGTTTGCCTATAATTTAATGGGCCAAGTTACTTAACAATCCTAATGGGATGATCCTATAGTCCATAATGAACCCAACTCGTCCAATAAATTTGTGGGCCTAATACCAACTAAATATAGGTCCAGTTGGTCCATAAGTATTAAAATGAGCTTTTATCTTAATTATTGAACCGAATAAAAATTTCATAATCTACCATAGTATGTTTTTGGCCCGTGGCCTATTTCAAATTATCCAATAAACCTCAATTAGGCTACTAAAAATATTGGCCCATTGATACTATCCCAACATCATCCACTAAACCTTAAAGGGCCTTTAAATTGTACTTTTATAGGCTAACCAGCCTCATTAATGATAGCTCATGGTCTTATCCAATATGGTCCATTAAACCTAATTTATGTGCAATAAAATTATCCATGTTCCATCCCTAATTATATTGGATCAAGTGGTTACAATTGATAGTGGTACGATACCCATGGGTGGTGTTGGTTCTGGTTCTACTCATATATGGTTAGATTTGGAGGAAATTACTCATCATTTAGTGTCTTCCTCCATGAATAACTAATACCCTACACCATCCCTCCTTTCAAAGGCAAACCTAAAAACACTTATGGCAATTAGTGGTCATCTCTAGCTCATGGAATGTTGGAAAGCTAAGAAAACACATCGAAATTAACCGGCAAGCTCTATTGTGTGACGGTAAGTAACCAATTCAATGTTTGGTAGGATTCTGATAAAAATAACCTAGTCTATTAGCATTCCACAGTGGCAAAAACCCCCTTCACGTATATAACATATACCTCCGAACTTGTTGTAGTAAGATATCTTCCTTAAATGGAAACATGATTAGGAAAAAAATCGAGCAATCCCTAGTATTTTGCCCTGTTTGGCATTCGTCCCTTGTAAGAAACGATAGGTGGTAAGGCCACCATGGGGTGCTGAATCTGGTGACTGAATTTTGTCTCGGCCAATATGTGGGTGGTTGAATTCTATCACCTATAGGATGGCCATGAAAAGAGCCACTGTCATAGTGACTGAATCCAATGGTGGCTAAACTACGTGGGTCGGACAACCAAGGCCAAGTGTTAGCCCTTTTCTAGGCCACCCTACGACATGGGCCGTTATGGGGTGACCGTTTTCTGCCCCTCAATCGTGGCTTGCCGTCTATCCTCTTTATTTTATTGTTCTTATTTTTTTTAAAATGCAAATATTTTTCTTAAAATAAATAAAAAAGTGTCAATCTTGCCACATGTATTTTGTTAAGTGAGATGAATGAAATCAGTAATGGAGGGGGCAAATATCAAGTTTGTAAAATCAAGCACAGGTGGTGAATACGAGGGGTTACTGACCAAAATTTCTGAAAACTAGATAAAGCCGAAACTTCCAAAAGTAGGTACTGGCCCCTAGTTTACATCTCCCATGTTTGATTCAGGTTGTGACGTGAGCAAGACAACCCAAAACACATCTCCCATCAATAAGATAATTAAAATCAAATTTTGGCATGAGTTTTTTTTTTTCTATACATTTAGGAGGAAATTTCTCCAAATGAACTAGTATTAATTAAAAACAACAATATGTTAAAGGAAATAAATTATACAACAACTTTTAATAAATACGAAATGTTTTCAGACCAGTTGATACCTATGCCCATCGAAAATTTATGGAGAGCCATGTCGTTGCAAAACACTCGATACTGAACATATAAAAACCACAAGCAAGCGAAATGATTTGAATCTAAGGAATCAAGCCACCCTTGTAAAGCAAAATTGAAAGTAATGGATGACATGAGCCTAGAGTCGACGTGAAATGACCCATGGGAGTATAAAGGCTAGAATCAGACAAGCGACTAGGAATTCCTTAAAATGACGTCTTCTCGAGCATGTGATTTCACTTTCTGAGGAGTTCCTGGTGCTAGCCATTACCGGCCTAATCCCATTCATCCCTAATATGAGTCTAGTGTCCTCAATGGCTGCTATATTTTTTGCTGTCTCGCCACAAATTTCACAAAGTCTGCATAGGAGATCAAAGAAGTGATAAGACGTATGATAGAGATATGCATAACTTGAATCTACATATTAATCTTAAATGATAGCTGATGGCTAAACATGAACCATGGTGCTCAAATGTACACAAAACAATTCAGCAAAGTATCATATTGAAACCCTTTTTCTAACAAATTATATCCCAAGCAATTTTTTTCGTATCAGAAGTAAACATGTATTTTATTCATACTATTGTAAATGCTGATTTTAACTACCCCACTTGACAAATTAGTGACTAAGAACAAAAGTAAGTGATGGTTAAGTCGGTCAAGCAGTCAGGGTTTTAAGGAGAGTCTTGTTGCGAGAGGACCGATAGATGCGTAATCAGGGTTCGTAAGGAGAGTCGGTGTCTGTTTTTGTCTCTTATTCTCTATCTCATCTCTCACATCCCTCCTCTGCTACCGCTCATTACATAAGCAAAGGTTGCATGCTGCCACCGTGCTCAAGCCTTCTTCTCTCTCTCTCTCTCTCTCTCTCTCGGTTTCCCTCCCTTTCCCATGATTTGGCAACTCTTTCGGACACGTTCGTCCAACTCCTCCGCCGTCAAATGCCACTGTCGTCTTTCTCTGTTTTCTCTTTCATCAGCGTCATGCCTTTACCACACTCCATGACACCCACACTATAAGCCCTATTACCGCTCTGCACCACCAAGCCAGTAAGCTCCTCCCGCGGTCTCTCTCTCCTCTGTCTCTCTATTTTCTTTCTCTAAAACCTCATTTGCCGCAGCTCATCACCGCTGCCCAAAACCTTGCGCCACGAGCACACTGTTGCCAATAAGTCTCTCGGTTTCCCTCTCTCTCCTCTCTCTATTTGATTGTTTCTCTCATCTCCTCTTAGTTTCTCTCTCTGTCCCTCTCATCTATCTATCACTCACTCACACCAGACACACTTTTCATGATGTCTCCATGATAGAAACTTGATCACATCGACACTGTGGCCCAATCAAGTAGAAGTTCCGCATTTTCAAATTTGAAACCCTCAAACGCAAGCTAGTACACCATTGACACAGTAGGGAAATTCCTAGACTTTATTAGTGTTGAGTTGATGCTTGGTTTGATCCAATCATGGAGATTTTAATGGATTCTTGATATTTTGCGAACATCTAAGCATGTTGAATTGGCACTGTTGGAAGAGATTTCAGATGATTGAATACTTGGCGGCAGTTGTGGATTTGTACCGTTGCACAAGCATTGGAGATTTTGGTAGTTGTTTGATAGGGTCAAAAGCGGTATATGGTCTAGTTACTAGTATGGGTGGCTATGGTTTGTTTTCTTAGAGGTTGTTTTGAGTGAATTACGAGTAGATAGTGTAACAGCCCACTAGAAATTCAACCACTAGAAATTCAATGGTGGAATTTCTATAGGTTTTAGGAACCTTATGAAATAAGTTTTCACGGATCGATCAATCGCGTAAGTTTTAGTCTGTCAACATAGTCAGTGTTACCACTCATTATGGTGCTAGAAGTGCGATCTTATTTATCGGAGATAGTAAGAAATGTCATAATGGCCTGTGCCATTAGACTTAGAGAAATATTTAGGATTTTTTGGCACAATTAACTCATTTTCAGTTTTCGGACAAAATGCTAGTTCGAAAACACGTTTTGATTATTTCGAGGCACTTCAAAGTTGAATTTCAATAAATAAATTGCATAGTTAGTTTAGTGTGTATGTTTAAGATTTTACAGTGCAAAACTTATTTTCACTTTTCCCGGAGTGAAAAGCAACCTAAATAACAGCACCAAGTGTAGTATTTTTATATTTACAGTATAGAATGTCCAAATTAGGTTATAAAATTTTTATTTGGACACTAGGTAAAATCTTAGCAACACTTGGAGCATAGTATTGGAAACTTCACACTAAGAGAAACCATGAGATAGAAATGTGAAGGAAATCAAGGTGTGAGATCATGCCACCTAAGCAAAACACTATTTCATCTAATCATCAATTTTGTGTCAAACCAAAGAGGGTTTCAACCCTAGTGAACCCCTAAATACTTAAAATCCAATTGAAACCCAAAAAGTTTGGAGGAAACAGAAACTCTAAACGGTTACCCCAAACCCCAAACTTGATTTCAAAACCCTATTGGATACAATTCTAGTATTATGTTTAATCACTCGATAAAATCACCTTCACATGCTTTTAATCCCCCATATTTATGTTATGAGATCATTATTCAACTCTTTAAGCCTTGGAATTTTGATTGGGCTACGAAAAATTAGATTTGGGCTTGATAACATCTCAAACTCTAATCAAATCCTATTTAAACTCCAAAATGAAGCCCACTTGTTTAAGGCCCATTAGGCCCACGAGTTTTGGTCACCTTCGCAAAATTTCTTGAGGAAGTTTCCACCCATTTCAGGCCTAACTATCCACTGCTCATGATAGCCCCAAAGTCGTGCAACATGTGAAGGCCGATGGCCACCTCACCACCACCCTTCTCTTGGAAGTTTCCTTGGCTGAAAACCACTCACTATTTGCACTTTTTTGTAACCTAATCACCATCCATCAAGGTGTCACTCAAGCCCATATTTCACTCTTCAGAAGTGTATTAGGTGTATAGATCATGCTCTCATTTCATTTCACCCATTTTCATTTCTGTAGAGAACACTTAGAATCCTCTCTCGGCTAGTTTTCTGAGCTTTCTTGCCTCGAGTTTTTGAAGCCCTTGTAAGTATTATCTCACTAAGATTCATTCATGAAAGTTTTTCCTATTTGAATCTAGTTTCGGTGGGTATTTTTTGTGTTTGATTTCATGGTCATTGGTTGGTAAAAAGTTATTTTAACCATGTAAAGGTCAATTTGAGCGATAAACAAGATAGTGTGTTGTATCTTGGAGTTTTTGGTTTGATCATAAGTTTTGAAGTTCGATGAAATTGCAACAAAATCAAGAGACATGGCCTTTGAAAATTTTGGCCTTATGGTGTTTTTCATAGTTGTGATTAGTTTTTAATTTTTCTAATTAGATATTTAAGGTTAGGACAAAATTTACATGAGAAATGTAAATTCTAGTATTTTTTGAGATAGGATGTGAAATTCTTAAGTTATGGGTAAAATAGTTATTTTCTCACATGTAGAGGGTAAAATAATAATTTTACTCTAAGTTAGCATTTTTCATGTTACTAAATTATTAGTGATAAAGTTTCTAATATTTATAATCCATATTGTAACACCCCGCCTAAAAAAGTCCTTAGACCTTGATCTTAGTACCCTTAATCCTAGTTAATTAGGAGTTAGGCTATTTGAGAATAAGAGCAATTTAGGATGCTCGAGTTGGCAAAAATGCCACATACTTTGGGTTTAGTAGCATTATTATAATATTCTAGTGCAATATTGATTTTGAGAAAAACTACTTTTTTTTGGCACTTGATTGGTTCAGTAATATTATTTTGGAGAATTTTTAGCGATTTATTAATTTTGAGGATAAATGCCAAGAGGCCAATGGAAGCATGACACATGGCATGTTGATGGGCTAAACAATTGGGTTAAATGTTGAATGGATTTAGAGAAGGCCCAAATAATGGTTTACTAAGGGCCCAAGCTTTTTGGGTATAAAGGGTTAGAAGAGGCAAGAAGACTTTAGGCCCTACCTGATGGACATAAGACTTTAGGGCCCTAATGCACAAAGGATGTGATGGGCTAAGGATAAGGTATTAAAAGTCTTAAGCCCAACTTGGGAGATATAAAAGCTTTAACCCTTTCTTGGAGCACACTAGAAAATAGGCCCAATGTAAATGACATAAAGCTATTGGGCCTAACTTAGTAAGAGTGAAGACCATAGACCCAACTTGGAAGATAAAAACTTTTAGGCCTCACTTATTGGACACAAGACTATGGACCTAACTTAATAGACTCGAGGTATTATGCCCAACTTAGTAAGCATAAAGTCATCCGGCTTAATTTAGTAAGATTCAAGACTTTGGCCCAATTGAGGAAAGACCCAAAGATTAGGACCCAACCTAGTATGCCTTTTGAGTCCATGGATAGGTCTCACAAATCTGGACATAAGGTCCATATGATAATCCACTCCAAAGCCCACATCCAAGACTTGAACTTTTGGCCCAACCAAAGCCCAACCCTTGAAGCGCAACTCCTTTTGGAGCCTACGTACACCATACCATTGGTTTCTCTCAAGCCCAAGTTGTAGCACACGCCCCTAAGGTTCCCATCTAACCATGGTTAAGCTTCTAACTTGAGTTAAGAAGTATTAATCATCTCACACATGATTAGTAACCTCTAAACTATGTTTTTTGCTTCATTTTTCTTTAAGTTATTTCCCACATATACAATCTGAAATTTTTGGTTCTTATTGTTGATTTTCATTTTTCTTAGACTAATTCAGAAGTTTAGACTTGACCCAACACATGTCAATGAAAGCAAAGCCATGTCAATGCCCAAGTCACCACCAATTGGCACCTAGGTGCACCTTTATGTGCATTACACCAAATCAGCCCCTAGCTCACGCCTTTTACACCATTTCTCAAGGGAAATTTCATCATTTACACCTAGGGTTGTTCATTTAACTCTGCCCAAACCAAAAATAGCATTTCTAACTCGTCCCGAGGCAAATAAACTTTCGATTCTCGCAATGCTACCTGTAACCGATTATCCGATTTTCTGAACCGTATTTCTTTATGGAAGAACGGTTATTTCCGAACCATTTGTTTTACCCAAAATGAGATATGCATCAACCATACCTTCTACGCCAATGTCCCCACACAGTCTTTAAGAAATGGCAATAAATATAACTCTGTCCATTGATTAAAGCAAGACCAAAAAAGAAAGAAAAGACCGTGAAAAGACCATAAAAAGCAAAAACAGAAGAAACAGGAAGAAAAAAATAAAAGTACTATTAAAAGGATTTCTTTGCTTTCTTAATTTAGAAGCTTCGTTGAAGCCATAAAAATAATTCAAACTCGATTTGGATTTATGGTGGTGAACTGAGTTGGTGGACTCGCCCACTTCCACTTTGCTCCCGCTAGTTGGTTAGAGGCAATTCTCGAGAACGACAAAGAAGACCCCTTAAAGCCCAACCAGAGTTTAACTTAGTTACTTGTAGCTTCCAACTCTTGCACTCCTACTGGCCACTCCCACTTCCAGAGAAGACTCCGCCACCATTGATTCTTCCTCCACCAATCCCGGCCTCTTTGACTCCGATTCCTCCCCCAGCATCTTCAAGTAGAATAGCTCTCCAGCTGAGTTGCTTTAGAATTCGCGTCTTGGGTCTGAAGGCTACTTCTCCAACTTTAGTATTCAATAAAATGGTAAAAAAAAAGGCACGATTTCAGATTGCTTTCAGTCATCGGGTAATAGCTGACTCGTTCCAAAGAAAAGTAGAAACAAAATGAGAATGGCCGCTTCTGTTCTTCCTTATTTTAGTTCGGGTTATTTGTGTTGGGTCGATTCGGAAATTTAGGACGATTCGGGTGGGCGGTTAATTTGTACAGCCCTATTTACACCCCACCATAACCCTCCCAATTCAGTTCTAGTATTGGACGAATTAGCTCCAAGAAACCCAACGAATTCTATTACAAGCCTAGTTGAAACCAAACCGAATGGCCTTGGGTTTCAATTGAATTTTCTGCACCTATTTTGGTCACTAACCCATGCCACCTCCCTTGCCATCTTTTTCCTTGGGAGTGCTTCAAATCATTCAAGAGAAAGCTTACCCAATTACCTCCTCAAGGCAGTTCAACCAATTGGCTCAAAGAGAGGCACTCATTTGAAATCATTTGGTTGAACCATCACCCATTTCACCCCTTTCTTTTTCTGCCCAAACATGATCACTTGACAGCCACTCATGCCTCTCTTCCTGACCTAAAAAAGCCTTCAAATGATGGTCATAATTCCTCAATATAGAACAACAGGATGGGACAAAAGAGGGATCAAAATCTAGACAGCTTTAAAGAAACCCAAAACCGTTGGCTATGACTAGCTTGTCTTGTGGATATTTGTTTAAAAAACATGAATCAAGTAACCCCTTAACTTATTGATGTCTTCTAGCTGTCTTCCATGCTAAGTTATGCATTTTTAGAAGATATTGAACTGAACCAAGTGATATCACCCTTGGCATTTTGCACTCAAGCACTCCAACTCCCACCTCCACCACTCACATTCACTTCCTTGTAGCCAAAACCAACATCCACCATGCCTCTCGCCCTCCATGAAGCCTATAAATACCTCTATCACTTTCTCATTTCTCCACACCTCTCCTACAAGCATTCTCTTGAGTTTTGAGAGCATTCTCTCCCTTAGTGAGTAATAGAGTGAAACCGAGTGAAGTTTTTGAGAGGTCTTGAGTATTCTTGAGTGAAATTGTTTTGGGAGCTTTAAAGGCCATGATTTCTATAAGTAATCTTGCTCTTTCTTTTGTTAAGTGCTAAAATGACATGTCAGGCTTTAATTTACGGCATGAGAATGAGATTTTGATTGATTTTAATTAAGGTCTAGCATGCTAATGTCAAACCAGGTCAGCTTTGATGTTTTGACGAAATAAATTACTTTGGGTCAAATTTAGTAGCATGAAAATGCATGATTTAACTAAGTTTTGAAATATCTTTGGGTAAGAAAAGCTAGAAAACATCATGCATATGCTTAATGGATGGTTTAGTGAGAATTAAGGTATTGAAGCCATGTTTAAGTGTTGGGATGAACTTGTATGACTGGATGCCTAAGTTTTAATTATCCATAAAGTTATAATTACTAATGGAACTTGATGAATTTGAGTACACTTGCATCCATAGAGGTTGAATAGTTAAAATCACATCTAGGCCTTAATGAAATGCATGCCACAGGTTGAGTATGATTAGCGTAGTTGTACTTTGATTTTTAAAATTATATGGTCATATATGGATGTAGAATACATAAAATGTGAGTTTTGTGAAGTTTGGTGAATTTTGGGACCCAATTGCAAAAAGTAAAAATTTAGGGAGTTAGTGAAATTTCGTTAAGTATAAGTGCAGTTTTGGAAATACCAGTTCTTGAGCCCTTTTGATTATGATCATCTTCCTTACTTTTACGATTCCTAACTTAGATCAACTCTTATTACAGCCGCACCAATTTTCTAAGCACCCGACAAGTTTGTAAGTTAGCTTCTAACTTATTCTTAGATAATTTATTTATTATTCTTAGATAAACACCACAGTCATAGTATAAATGTCATTTTGAGCATCAAACATTATATGATACATCATTCAACATTTGATTACTTGCTTACATGACAAGTGAAATTCTCACAATTTTAGCATATTGCATATAAATGTCATTTTCCATGAAGCTTACTACATATACACATATCATGAAATACATTTTGTTCAAGCATTGCGTGAAAATAATTTTTTTCACGACCCCAAAGTTAGAATGGAGACTTATCCTAGTGAAACTCTTATGTCCACTCTGGAGTGAGTAAAAATTAAGTAGTAACCCTAGAGTTGACGAAGAACAATAATCGGGCTTCGAATGAGTACTTTTTAAAGAACGTCGAAGCGAAGTCAAATGTTATAGCAACTAAAGTTGGTGGGTGTATATGTTATGATGTTATGATTATACTATGTTATGTTACTAATGCATTGAGAATGATGTCTGCAGACAAAGACTTAGTGTCAACATGAGTTGTGATACGATCACCAGCAGGTGCTCACGGTGCATATGAGGAACTGTATTTCTACCATACACATGTTAATGATGGCTTTAATCATGATAAAATGTTATGGTTTTGAAAGCAATGAGGTATGCAATGTTCTCTTTCGAAATATCATGTTTTTGAAACGAGAAAATGACCTGGGTAGGGGTGTTGCTCAACATCTTCATCATCGCTATTTGGTACTTGACTCACTAATAGCAAATGTCCGTAGCAAGTCAATGACATAGATGATCCTGAAGTTGCGGGTTTAGGGTTGGCAGCTGCGAATCGCTCCTCTACCGCGTCGTGCCGTTGCAGAGTCAGTTACATGTTATACCATGCTGACAGTTTCTGTTAGCCCCATGTGGCCCCCACCTGTGGGGATTGTACCCAGTGTGTGGAACTGGTGCACGTTGTTGTCCACCCGAATGGCTTAAGGCTTCCCCCCGTGAGCTCAATGAGCAACATCGACGGCCAAACAATGCATGTCACCATGCACCCAAGATGCTCTTGGCCCACTGTTCGTGTGCCAAACGGTGGAGACTAGCGACCACCACAAGGGCTGAATACATTTTCTGCCACAACCGGGATGGCCCCTGTCGATGAAGGTGGTGCACGGTGCACGGTGCACCGCGCACCCCGAAGGGAGCCCCACTACCCGTGGGTCCCACAAGCCGACGGATAGTTGGCCACCACCACCAAGACGATCGATGATCTCTGTCGTTGGCGGGGTAAGTCTGAACCACAGAGTGTGAGTCCCAGCCTCCCAGTGGCGGGCACCCCACCTCCTCGGCCACCCATTGGTGGGAATAACTGCCCGAACTGAGCAGGTGCTGGCCAAAGGCAAGTTGCTCAGACACCATCTTAGCCATGCATCTCTCGCCAAGTGCATCTCAACCATTTCTTTCCCACCAAGTGCATCTCGGCCATTTTTGTCTCGCCATGTGCATCCCGACCATGATTGTCTAAGCCATGTGCATCTCAGCCACTCATCTCGGCCATTGCACGGGGGTAAACCAGCGGCCATCTACATCATGGCCTTATGCCTCCCACCATGTGAGTCTCGGCCATACGAGTCTTGGCCACTCATCTCGACCACTGCACGGGGGCAAACGAGCGGCCATATGCATCACGACCATACACCTCCCACCATGCGTGTTTTGGCCCTGCTTGTCCCGACGTTGGATCATGTGCACACCTCGGACAACTGCACATCCCAACAGTGGACCACGTGTACCCCTCAGACAAATATAGATGTCGGCGTTGGACCACATGCATGCAATGGGCAACAACCATCTCGGACACATGCAAACAGGCAACCATCCCGCCATGCATCACAGCCTCACCATCTCAGACTCATGTATCAAGGCCTTGCTCGCTTAGACTCATGCATCACACTCCTCAGTCACGATCCAAACTCTTCAGCAACAATTAGCTGCAACCTTGCCTGCAACAGGATTCCTCAGCCACAACCATCCCACCGTGCACATAGGCAGGCACTTGTTGTGCACAAAGTTTCTGGGCTACTGGAAGTTGCACGGCTTGAACTTGGTTGGGCTCCTCAGTCAACAACGTTCCCTGACCCCACTTGCTCGAACATGAAGTTTCTCGCCACAAGCTCCATGGCAACAGGCTTCCTGATTCGGAGCTGAGCAATTGTGCGGCTACACAGCCCTCCTCGGGCACAACGTGCTTGGCCTCAGTGCTTTACATGACCATAGTAGATTTTGCATTATGATGAAGTAAAATAATAATAATAATAATAATAAAATATTAATAATAATAAGGGAAAGGAACAACAATCAACAACAAACAATTTCAGCCCAGCAAAAATCGGCTACATAGCCCCATTTGGGCATCGCCCGAGCATTTTAATATGACTCCTTCAAAATAAGCAACTTGGCATCACGGGCACCCGAGTCTTCATCATTGCCGAAACATGGCTACCCCTAGGCCTCGTCGACACGCCTCCAACCCTCGGCATGCCCTAGCAAAGTTATTTAGGTTTGCAAACCTTACATTTGTGATTCGGATTACTTAACGTTAACTGGGTTGACTTTTCTAGCATAGACAAGCATCTTCTTCAACAAAACTGAGTCCCTTCACTCACCACTGAATTTAGGCCGGTCACCAGTCCTTGGACTTGCCCAGATGGCCAGTCAGACACAAGTCCCTTGATTTACCCACCTTTGTACTACAAGTCGAGTCCCTTGATTCGTCACAAAATTTAGGTCAGGGACAAGTCCTAAGGCTTGCCCAGATGGCCTGTCGGACACAAGTCCCTTGAGTTGCCAACCTTCATGCTACAAGTTGAGCCCCTTGATTCATCACAATGTTTAGGTTGGGCACCAGTCCTAGGATTTGCCCAGACGGCCAGTCGGACACAAGTTCCTTCACTTGCCGACCATCATGCAAACCCTGAGTGTTACACTCATGCTACAACAACTGCCTTAGACCTTCACCACACTCCAGCAAGACGATTCATATTTGTAAATTTCACACTTGTGTAAATAATCTCCAATCGTTTCCTGCTTACCTTCTCATCGAGGGTCAACAGGTTGATCTAGCCTTATGGTTGCCCAGCCTGCCTCATGGCGAAGTGCGAATCCAGCCTTTCTGCTGTCCAGTATTACTCCTGAAATTGCATCTTCTTCAGCAAGCGCAAAGTTATATTCCACAACAAGTCAACAAACGGGAAAGGCTAGGGATTGCCCAGCTCCCCAGGCACCCCAACAAGAGGGAAGGTCACTTGACTGTTCGGTCTTCATGCCCCAAGACGAGCTCCTCGCTTGCACCTGACGCGGTGGAGCCAGCCTCCCGCTTATCTCACCTAGACAAGCTCCATGTTTGCACTTTACGAGGTCAAGCTTATCTTCTGCACATCTCCTGCCAAAGCCAAGCTCCATGTTCACACTTTATGCGATCAAGCCTATCTCCCGCACATCTCCCACCAAAGTCAAGCTCCAAGTTCGCACTTCACACAGTTGAACCCATCTCCCACCTAACGCAAGTGAAACAAATAACCAAGAACCCGCTCCCAGGATTTATCTATCTATGGACTTCAGCGGATTATTTTGATTACATGTTTTATCTTTAAAGATTCTTAATGTCATTTTTGGAACAAGTCAACCTTAAGAATTGCAGGCAACTAAAGGGAATAAAATATCCCAAGCCCAAGTAACCAGACACAGCTCATCAAATGATCCCCACTAGAAGAAAAAAGAAGGAGAGAAATGAGAGATAATGAGGGGACAAGGGAAGAGAAGGTGTCAGCAAGAAAGTAAGGAAGAGACGGAATGGAAAAAGGAAAAAGTAGAAAGAAGAGAGAATGTCAGACATTCAAGGTGTGACCACTGCAGGGGATAGGCACTATGCTAAACCACGTAAAGCTATGTGTCACACTTTCTTTATTTTCCCTGTATTTACTTCTTAGCCACCACCATGGATGTACACACCGATCCTGTACAACCACAAGGTGCAACCACTGCAGGGACTCCAAACAACACCGATTGAGACCTGAATCGTCATAGCAGGCCGAGAATGACTATTTTTTTCCTTTGAGCCTGTTGTGCAATTTTTTCGATATTAACAATATTAATGATGGGACCTCCATCATATGGGGATTAAGATCGGTTTTAATATTTTACCCAAACACTTCTTGTAATTTAAAGAGGTACATGATATAGTTTCTGTTTAGCAATAAATACAATGAGGTCTAAGGCTTCGTTTGGTTTCACAGATAATGTCAATTCATCTTATCTTATTTTATCTTATCTCAACATCCAAATACAAAAAACTATTTAATTTCAAGTTTTCAAATTTTTTTTCATTAAATCATTACTTAATCATTACACTTTCTTAAACTTCCAAACAAAATACAAAAAATAATTCAACTTTTTCAAATCTTAAAATAAAAATAAAATAAAATAATAATATTTTAACAATATTTTAATTTTATAATTTTTTTCTCAATTTTTTCTCTCTCATTTTCTAAATTCCTATAAAATATTTTAATTTAAATTATTTTACTATTATTTATAAATTATCCCATTATTATTTATAAATTTTTTATTTTAACTCATTTTATCTATGTAGCGAACGAATTTTACATCTAGCAGCAGAAAATGTCTCTTCAACTGGAGCCCGTCCCCAGCAAAGCATGAGTCGGAGGAAGTGAGAAAAGCTATTTCTTCTTAGAGAAAATCTAAAGTTCGAACTTGGTCCTTCCATTGGGAAACCAGGCACATTAGCCCTCCATTGGAGCTTACTATAAGCCCACCTTCGATATTGAGGTGGTAGCCGGCCACCATGGTCTCTCGTGAAGATAGCCAAAATCAACAGGAATGGGCAATCCAACGCTTGGGGTAGCTCCAGACAAGCAGAATCCACCACCTCCATGGCGCTGAATTTATAGGATCTGGCACTACCCTAGATATGCAATATCCAACATCGTGGTGGCACTGAAATTCGCAGATCAGGGGTCGGATTTTTTTTCCGACGAGCTTCGATTGCTGCTCATGGTGGTTGCGGCTGGCGGTAGGTGGATGGTGTGGCTCCACCCGAAAAAACGTCAGATTAAATTCTTTTGTGATTAATCTGACATTTTTCTCGAGGTGGCAGTCGGAATGGTATTTAATGATTGTCTTAATTAGTATCAGAGCTTTTAGAAATTTAGGTTTTATATTCAATCCTGCCCGATTCGGAGAGCAACACTTCCCATCTTCTTATATCGTATACAAGAGGGAGAGAGAGAGAGAAAGAGAGTGGGAAGAGGGGAAAAAGAAACGCAGCTTCTGTAGTCCCAAGCGTTCTAGGTAATGAGAAAACCAAGGGTCTAAAATAGCTGAAATAAAGGTTCAGTGCGAGACAAAGCATATTTGTTTCAAAAGTAGAAAAGCATGAATATTGGGAACAAGGAAATATGAAAAGGTAGAAAAACTTACCTATTCCCTTTACTCCTAAACCAGGCCTCGGCACAGTGTCGATGTGAAATACCCAGTTCACCTTTGCAGCTACAACCAAGCTGGATTAGACTCGTAGTCCTAGACAGCTGTTCAGAGCTCAAATGACATATTCTGCAGGAGTCTTTTTCTGCATCAAGCAATTCAGCACTCATTTCATTGCAGTTGCTTCCAACGTCAATATTGATTGTAGTATCGGTCTGATCTGGTTTTGATTTCTCATCTTCTGTGCTTAAAAACTTGCTGATCTCTTGATCTCTTATCCCAATGATCATAGTCTCTGATTTTTGTGTATTTGATGAAGTACTACTACTACCACTCGCTCCTTTTGGTTCCGAACTAATTTGCGAATTCTCGATGCCTGCCTTGATCTTGTCATTATCTTTCTCCATTAATTCATTCCCTGAATCACTGTACTGAGAAAGATTGACTTCGTTCTTCATTTCATTGTTTCTCCACTTTCAGTTTCTCTTTAGCTTCGAATTGATATTCTCTTTCATCAAACTTCCTCCAAAACTTGAAGATCCTGATCTCATCTAATATTTTAAAGGATTAATTTAAAATGACCAGACGATTCATTTCTCTAATATTTTAAAGAGTTCTCAGACTTGATACAAAAGATACAAACTCTTTTTTTTTTTTAAATTGGTAAAACTTTGTGAATGGCTACTCCGCCCAATGCTTAAATTCCACGTTGATAATTCGTTCAATATAAAATATTTGTAAGAACTGTTCACATGAGAAATTAGGGGTGTAACGGGTCCCTTTCGATCCGTTTTGAACATATTTTTAAATCGAATAGATATTTATCAAGTTTAAGATTTGAAGAATCAATACCGAACCGATTACACCCTTAAACCAATACTTTAGGTTTTATCGATTCCAATCCGGTTCAATCTTATTTTTTCGATAAATTATATAGTGTATATATATATATTATATAATAATTATATAGTGATAATATATTGTAGAATATTATAATATATAATGATATAGTATTAGTATAACTACTAATACAATAGAATATAGTAATAATATATAGTTATTTATATAAAATTTTAAAATTTAATATTATATTAAGTAATAATTTATAATATAATACAAATAAATTAAGGAAACCTTGTACATACCGAATAATATTCCTACTTACATCATAAGGCCGAATGAGGGTTTGGTGGATGGAAGATGGCACCATCCAATTAAATATCCCGGGTATATGTAGACAATGAGGGCATAGATTTAATGGATCAACATCCAATGAGAGAGAGAGATTAGAATATTGTTAAGTAAAAATTAGGCCTCGCTTATTTTTAAAAATGAGATAAGTTGACATTAAAGTTAAAAAATTGAATAAAATATTATTAGAATATATTTTTAATATTATTTTTATTTTTAAATTTAAAAAAATTTAATTGTTTATTTTGTTTTATATAAAAATTTAAAAAAATTATAATGATGAGATGAGAGATCTTCAAAATTTTCAAAATTTCAAATTTTAATCTTGAAAACAAACCAACCTACAGCTTGTTTGGTTCCGTATAATGTGATAACATCACCAAATGATGGCAACCAGCAACATATAAAGAATTACAAAACCAGACTAGCCCATGGGTTTACAAAGGAAAAAACAAACATTATTAGTATTCTAATTACGTCCCCTTCGAACTAAGCTGGAAACCTAAGAGTCAACTTGAAGTTGGAAATATATGAACATTGGGGAGATGGATGCGTACGTCATAATTATTAGTGAATACATATATTGATCACATGATACCAATCGGCGGATTGAGAATAGAATGAAGATTCCATGGCAGTTCACACTCACGAAATGACAAACAATCACAATGAACAATTTTCTACTAAACTAATTTTACTGAAATGTGATTTTTGTACATATTTAGGTCTGGCTGGTTACACAGATGAGATGAGATGAGATAAGATGATAAATCTATTAATAGTAATAAGATAATTTGTGAAGAGTAGTAAAATAGTTTGATTTAACATTTTTATGAGATTTTGAAAAATAAGAGAGAAAAAGTTAAACAAAAAAATTATAAAGTTAAAGAGGGTTATAATGTAATTTTTATTTTAAAATTTAGAAAAGTTGAATTATTTTTTGTGTTTTATTTAAAAGTTTTGGAAAGTTGAAAATTTAAAATTGGTATTTGGATGTTATGATTAGGTAATGATTAGATGAAAATGTTGAAAATTCGAAATTGGTATTTGGATGTTAAGATGAAATGAGATGATTTCATTAGTTTGTGAAACCAAACCAGGTTAAGGTTTGGTGTTTGAACGAAAATCTATTAGTGTTTGAATAAAAATGGTGACAATTCTGTTAGGGTGTTTGTCTCACAAGTTGATGTTTGATAGAGGAATTGCAAATGATTTAATTGTGTACACTTAGTCCCTATTTAAAACTCACAAGTACTAGTTGGTACAACCGTTTGACTCAATCAAATAGTTGCCTCTCTTGACACTTCCTCAACCAACACTCCTATGAGAACTATCACCATGGAGATGATGCAAATCCATGGGGTACATCGTTTGGTGTGATGACCACCAAACACACAACAATGGTGATGAATATAGTTGAGTACTTTTACCTTAATACCAACATAAATTTTCTATAATTCAACTCTCATATTCAACCCCTGCAGATTGGCATCAGAGTATGACAAGCCTTTAGATACGTATGCTTTTGTCATTACTTTATCTGACCACACCCTTTATCATATGTTCTCCCACTGATCACATATTATGGGAGACTTTTATTCACTATATCCTTAGTGAACCACATCAATTATCCATGACATAACAAATATTCTTGATGCAACTGATGACTTGAACTGAATAAATAAAGCATAAGTTGACATGCATTGAACTTTTATTAGTACTTCCTCTAAAGGTCATTCCTGAAACTTTTCCTAATTATCTTATCAGTGACTTTACAATTGACTAACCCATTATTTGGGCAATTCCCTATAACTCCATTAATCTAGTGTAATACCCTGTTCCTTCCTTCTTACATACGTTTCTCTCTTTCTGACGTACGTTTCGTCTTTATGATGTAGGCAAATCTTGAGGGCAGGAATTATGTAAATTGTCTGCCCCTTCTATCTAGTGACTGCGAGACTCGTCATGCGTGTTGAACCATGATGGCGTATTTCGAAAGATATCGTGTGACTTCTAGGGCACACCCTATGTTTTAAATATGTTGAAAATATTTATAAGGAGTATTTACAATGTTATTGAATTAAGATTTGATCTTAAATACGACACTTATAATATTCTTGAAGAGTTCCAAAAATATTATAATTGTCGGAAATCATTTTAATATTATTATTAAAATGATTTCAATTATTTAACATATTATGAGATTTAAATTATGTTGAAAGCTTTTATTAATCAAATGGTTTTATTCTCTTTAATATGTTAAGTGAGACTTCATTATTTTATTAATGATGAAGAATATTATTTTATAAACTAAAGTTAGTTTAAAATAATATTCTACCTTAATTCCTCTAAGTGCTTTTAATTAAGTTAATATTTATGCATTTTAAATCAGTATCTGAGATCCACCGTTAGATCGTTACGTGGATCCCCAGACAAAGGGACTGGGTTAAACACCCAGACCCCCTCTCTTTCTTTCTCACTTTTCCCTCAGCTCTCTCTCTCTTCCCTTTCCCTCAAGCATACGCTGTACGCAGTCCACCCCCACGCCCGATTCTTCCATAGCTCAGCTCGGCACCGCCGTGCGTCGCCAAACCTCACCGCTGGCACCATCAGCTCCACCTCACTCCGGTGAGTCCTTCCATGCCGGTCTATCTCTCCCATGCTCCCTCTCTCTCTCCGCTGGCCATGTATTGCCCGAATGGGGTTAGTGCTTATTGCACCGCCGTGCGCAGCCCAACAGCGCCACCACCTCCACGGCAGTTTCCCCTCCCACCAGCCATCACCCTCCAGCGAGCTTGGCCTCCACCTTGCAGCCACCTTCCCCCTAGCACACACGTAGAGACCCATGCACGGCTTCACCGTGCACTGCTTCTAGCGCCGCCGTACGCGGCACCCACAACCACCAAGCGCCACCATGGACTTCTCCTTTCCTCCCCCTTCCTCCTCCACGTGACCGACCCGAGGCCCATAGCCTCCCCTTGATCCACCGCACGAGGCTCCTCCCATGCACGGGTTTTACACCCTCCACCACCGTGCACCGCCACCCACGGTGATTCACCGCCACCTTCAGCCTCCTCAAGCCAACACCAAGCCATCCCAGCCATCCCCGCCCCCGATCTGTCACCCATGCACACACAATCTCTCTCACTCTCCCACGACTTCTCCCTCTCCCTTACACGGCCATTCCTCCTCCTCAGCCGTGAGCCACCGTGGTGCCACCCCAGTGCCACCAGGAGCTCCACCAGCAACCCCTAGCCCAACCCTAGGTCCAAACCACCACTTTGAGTGGTGGTTAGTCACTGCATGTGATGGACAGCCACTGTACACGGCTAGATCCGCCGTGTTACGCTCCTTACCATCATCACAAGGCCGTCATGAGCCCTTCCAAGACCACATCTAGCTATCCAAACGCCTAAACAGTTAATGTACGTGGGTTAGCCGCCAGGTACGACATCATCGGTTTTGACGATCAACGAGCAACGCACGGGTTACCTCGTCGATGGTATAACCCTCTATCCCTCGTTAATTATGCTAGATATTGATTAGTTGACTAGGTTGTGGACTGTGCTGTTGTTATTTGTGGACTTGTGGTATTGTGATGTGGTGCTGTGTGATGAAGTGTTGGGCATTCTGTGTGATGAAGTGTTGGGCATTCTGTGTGATGAAGTATTGGGCATTCTATGTAGTGAAGTGTTGGGCATATCTGTGTTAGGTGGAGATGTGTTGTACCGTGTAGTGTATTATGAAGTGTTGGGAGTAATTGGAAAGTGTGTTGTGTAGTGTTGTGGATTGTGTTGTAATGGTGGCTTGGTGTAGGTGGAATGGGAACAGTATACGCTGAGTGTACTCTATGTGTGGCGTAGTGAGAGATAAGAAGAGTATCTCTCCTAGCATATTGTAGAATGGGAAGAGTACATGTGGAATGTACTCCACGTGGTGGAGTGATGCACCATTCGACGGGTATGCCATAATGGTGATGCGGCGTGGTGTGTATGAAAGGAGTACATATGTGGAATGTACTCCGTATGGCGTAGTGATGCACCATATGACGGGTATGCCCTACTGGTGATATGGCGTATATGAAGAGAGTACACGTGGAGTGTACTCTATGTGGCAGAGTGATGCACCATATGGTGGGTATGCCATACTGGTGATGTGGCATATGTGAAGGGAGTACACGTGGAGTGTACTCTATGTGATGGAGTGGTGTACCATATGGCGAGTAAGCCATAATGGTGATGTGGCATGGTGTGTATGAAAGGAGTACACGAGGAATGTACTCCGTATGGCGTAGTGATGCACCATATGGCGGGTATGCCATAGTGGTGAGGTGGCGTATGTGAAGGGAGTATACGTGGAGTGTACTCCACGAGGTAGCGACACTCCGTGTGGCATGTCGCAGAGATAAGGATGGTTGTGTGATTAATGGGCGTGGAACATGATGAGTAGTGTCGGGAACTGTGGAACAGTGTCCCGAAGTGGTTATGGCATAGCCTGTAGTCTGAGGTGGCAAGTGTCACTGTGATGGACTTATGGCCAGGAGTATGTGTGAAGCAGTAGAACAAGTGTAAGAGTGCGCAGCGGAAGCATGACTGGGGAATGTCACGAAGTGACATGACTACTAACAATCGTGCTTGTGATGGGTGAAGTGTTAGAGTGCAGGAATGGCGTAACGTGAACGTGATGAGATGTCACGATGTGATAGGAGTACGTGAGGAACCATACTCGTGATGAGTTAAGGGCTGATATAAGAATGACATAGTGGGATGTCAGGTGATGCGACAAGGTCATGGTGTAGCTTGGGTATAGTCTCGAGCTATATGATGTGACATAAGGCGTAGTGAATGGAGTCTTGTTGTGTTAAGTGTTGGGATGAACTGTCAAAAGGGATGGGTAGCGTGAAGAGTCATGCTAGCAGGGTTAAGAGAAGGTTGATATCGGAGTATGGTGCTTGTTTATACAAGCAGGTGATCAACGTGTCATATGTTGATCTTAGGTGATAAAAGGGTAAGGTACATGTGTAATCTGGTTAGACACATGTTCCGGACGGATTCACCATGTGTAATAGGTAATCTGTCATTAGTACAGTTACACGGTGCTGAAGCCTCAGAGTTGGCTTAGACCCATGTGGCCTGTATGGATGGGAATGAGGATTAGTATGGGCTAAGGTGCATGAAACTAGTGACGGGCGTATTATCTAGGATTGGAATGATTGATTCCATCGGTCGGAATCATGCGTCGGAATGTGGTTAGTAAGAAGTGTAAGACTAAGGTTTTAGTGTCTTAATCCTAAGGTGAATCATAGGTTCACTTTAGTGGATGAGCACTCGAGGCAAGACCTTGAGTTGGAAGATGTGGTGACCGTAATGGTCCCCGAAGGGTTTAACATAATAAAGGGCACGTAAGTGCACGAGATAGAAGGAGAGTGTTCTAAGTAAAGCGTCGTTCTATTTCTAGTTTAAGTCGATTATGCATTAGATAGAGAATGACGTTAAGGTTATGTGTATGCATGTAGGTTGCCATCTGACAAGCACATGAATGGATTGCATGACATGCAAATAGCATGGAGTCCAGGTAAGTGTTACGTTCATACTCTTCTAGACTTTTCTTAAATTATAGAAACGAAGACGAAAGCTTTTCTTTTTAAGAAACGAAAGACGCTTTACGAAAGAAGATGCTAAGTGTTCAAAGGTATAAGTATGTACGGCCCCTCCTTGGCAGCCCCTGTTTACGCACCCAAACTATTAATTGTACGCATGTGAATGGATGACTATACTATGTATCTACTGTATGTATTTTCTAAGAAAATCCATAAACTGATGAAAATGCATGAAAGGCATGAAAGCGGATGCTTTTATGGATCCTACGAACCGGCGCTTTCATGTGAGCCATGAGGTGATGCTAATGGACGCCATGAAAGACGATGTTCAAGGTGATGCTTATGGATGCCATGAAAGCTGATGTTTAAGTCCATGTATGTTCTTAAATGACGTTTTCTATGAATGAACTGTTAAAGAAAGGATAGAACAGAAATGAACTGAAAAAGGAAAAGACGATTTTCAGGCTTACGCCCCAAACGATGCTTTCTCATGAAAAGAAATGTTTTCTCATGAAATGACTGTTAAATGAAAGAATGAACTGAATGAAAGCTCAAGCTCTCTAGAGCTGACATGAAAGAATGAATGAAAAGCAAAGAAAAACATGAAAGCATGAAATGTATGAAGATACGTAACGGCCACATGAATGAATGAAAAGGGTACCAATGAATGGGCAGATTGCAATGCCGGGTAAGTAGTACTGGTAGTGCACCCAGTGCTGCCCCCTATGAAAGGGATTCCCAACCCGTGGCCACAGGAGGAGTTCGGGTCCAAAGGAAGACCGCTAACCCCAACACACGGGGCGTAACAGTGTGTACTGGCCTATGAAAGTGATAAGAACGAATAGATGTATGCATGCATGTAAGAACGCACGAATGCTCGAACCTTTAAGAAATGAAGCCACTGACGGGGGACACATTTTTTAAAGAAAGGAAAACTTTTTAAAAGAAAAACTCCGTCCAGTGACGTTTTCAAACGAACGCACGTATGACACGTATGCATGCATGTAATAGTATGTATGAATGATGAATGCAAGAATGAAACCCTATATTGTTATATTTTAACTGTTTTTATGCATGTCCCTTCCCCCTGCAGGAACTGCATGATCAGGACGGACACGGCCCATGGGGAAGAGCATGAAAGTCTAGGCACGAGTTTTAAATGTATGAGAGGCCTTTTTATTATCAGATTAATGTTTTTCGCTGTAAACCTCTTTTATTCTAAAGCACATTTTAATTTATAAACATGGAGTCTTGCACCCTGGGTATGCAAGTGAAAAGTTTTAAATCGGACGGTAATTCCCATTGTCCTTTCTGAAAATATTTTGTAAAAAGTCTCACCACAAGGATGGGCGTTACATCTAGGCATCCCCATAACTTTTAGAGTTATGTATGTTAACCATGAGGTTACTTTAATTAGGTATTTTCAACCTCATTCTAGCCACAATTTTTTTTTTTTTTTATGATGGGGGAACCACCTCACGACATAATTCATAGGACTTACCTATGGAACCTAAGCCCCCGGGGAAACTATCACAACAACCCATTACCAAGATTTTCCACTTAAATCGTAGTTTGATTCGAAGGGGAATCGAACCTATGACATGGAGCACATGCACACAAGTTTGCTCTTGCCAGTTGCGCTACCCACGGGTGGGTACCTCATTCTAGCTACATGATCTCTGAATTTCTCTAGAGACAATCATTTGGTAATTGGACCTGCTACCATCTAAGTTGAGGAAAAAAAAATTAACTTTGACCTCATATTTGTCACTATATCTATAATATAGTGATAATACACATCAATGTACTTTCCCACTATATCGAACTATCCCTTCTCGTCACAACACTTAGAGTACCAAACCCATTATTGTGAGGGACCGCCAAGCGCAAAAGGAGAAAAACCATTGTTGGAGTTGAGTGGAAGGCTGTGACGCCCCCAATCTCCGCTTGGGATGAAACGAAGACTTAGAGCGTTGGGACATGCAACATAAGGTTACATACCCCCGTTCATGACAGTTATTATGCAATGCATCCTAATATGCAACTAGCAGTGTGCAATAATTGCACCGGAAATAAAAGGTTAAGGTGAAAAATATGCCAGAATAACTAAAACATCCCAATTTCATTAGATAATCATCATGTTCGAAGTACTAAAGTAGCACAGACTTATATACAAAGTCATATCATTCTCTTAATGCGATCTATAGCATAAAGGACTTGGACTATAAACATCAAAATTAAGTTTAGCTTCCTCTCCAGATCCAATTCCTCCTCAATCATGCGAATCTAGTGCTCCATCAATCTCGTCCTGGTCGATTCCTGACACAACTTCTATCATTCTGAGTGGAATGATAGTGGTTCCATAAAAGGGTGAAATTTACTCGAAATCTCAGTAAGATAAACAACTAACTGACACAAAGATAAATCAATCATGAAAAATGATAAATATGCAATGCATGAGATGCAGAAAATTAATATGCATGTCTCCCATCCAGATTCCTCAACATCTCTTAAAAATATGGAGACTCGGGTTTTTACTCAATAAATAATTTCGTCATCATTTTTTTAAAAGACATAACTTCTTCATAAAAATTTCATCATAAACTTTCATCATCATAGACTTACATCATTATCTTAATAAATAACATAACGTGTGGTAGTGTCACAGTTCCCCATATGCACTGTGAGTACCTGCCGGTTACCGTAGTATAACTTACGTTGAAACTACATTTTCTTTAGACTCGTTCTCAATGCATTGATAAATATGACGTAACATCCTAAAATTCATAATGTGTACACCCACCAGCATTAGGTGTTATAACATGTTGACTTCGCTCCCGCGTTCTTTAAAAAGAACCCATTCGAAGTCTGTTGACTGTTCTTTGTCAATCCAGGGGTTACCACTCCATTGTTAAACACTCCAGAGTTGACAGAAGAGTTCCACCATGATAATTCCCCATCCCAACCTTTGGGGTCGTGACAAAATGATTTTCATGGTATGCTTTAAAAATATATTTTTCATGACATGTGCATATGTAGTAAATTTCATGCAAAAAGGACATTTATAAATGTAATATGCCAAAAATGGTGAAAATGACATATGTTATGTAAGTATGCACTCAATGTATCATATAACATGATAATTTATGCTCAAAATGATAATTGAAGAATAAATGAAGCATTTATCAATAATTCATAAGAAATTTATCAAGGTGTAAGTTAGAGACCAACTTACAAACTTTCGAGAAAATTTGAAATTAGCGTCGTAGCTGCATAAATCATGTGTATACTAAATTAGGGTTAATACTCTTATGGATAGGTTCAAAATGAAAGGCTTACAAAAAATTGGGTATTTACAAAAATACCCCTAGACTTTCAAAAATTGTCATTTATGCCCTAAATTTTCACTAATTGCAAACGAACTCCAAATTTAATCGCATTTCATGGAATTCATATTTTTGGAATTATAAAACCATCTCTGCCCTTAGATTTTCAAAATTCAAAGTGAAACTTGTCCAATTAGTCCCAACCCGTGGCATGCATCCTAGTTGATGCCTATGTGTATTTTCAACTATTGATCCCTATGAATGCATACATATGAGATTTTCTTTAATAATTAACATGTTTAGGGACATTATGAAGTCCAATCCTTGAGTAATCAAGTTCATCCCAACACTTAATCAAAGCTAAGAAATCCTTAATCACCAATATGCTTAAAACCGATTCATGCTTGATGATCAAAACAGGATAGATTTAAAACCTATCATGACATGCTTCTAATCACCAAATTAAACTTCCATAATCATGTTATGATAATGATAAATCATATAAAATCATGCTTAGGACATGCCATAGCTAAATTTCCAATTAAAAACATTCAATCATTCAAACCTTCCTTTAATTGACCCGGTTTTGCATTAAGCACCATAATCTTCTCAAAACTCAACCAAATTTCGTATCAACACTTGGAAACAAAGATTGACATGCTAGCTAAGATCAAAATGAAGAAAACTTACAAATTTCGTGGGCTTCCAAGCACTCTGGACTGCCCTACACAAGAACACTAAAAAACTCGCCAAAACTCACTCAGTTTGCACTCTTTTGATCTCTAAATGGGGGAAATGCTCTCAAGGCTCAAGATGATGCTTGGAGCTGTGGTGTGGGTGAAATGAGAAGGGGAGGGAAGAATTTATAGGTGGCCAAGGGGTGAGGGACGTTGGCTTGGGTGCTTGGTGATTGGGTGAAGTGGGAGGTGCTCAAATCTAGAAAATTTCAAGATTTGCTTGCATGAACTTAGGTCACTTGTACAGAATGAAATAATGCCCTAAACTACCATCATTTCCTCTCCATAGTAGCTGCAAGGGTCTTGTAGATGACTCTAGGTCGTGGGGCATCATTTGGATGGTAGAAGATCCCTCAAACCACCCTTGAAAATAGATGGATAAAGGTGGTTTTGTGGTGGCAGAAAATCAGTTCGGTTTTGGATCATTTTGGGCAGCAAAAATGAGTCAAAATCCTTCATGATGGTCATGGGACTTCTTGTTTATTGGGTGGAGAAGGAGGTGGCATGGGGTGGTGGTGCAAACCATGGCAGGAGGCAAGGTGCACCTGGTGTGGTTCTTTGAGTTGGTTGATGCAACTGTTTTCGTCCAAGAGTCCAAGCATTACAAAGGGCAATGCACAAAACCGATTGAAGCATGGTTTGGGCTTGTTAATTCAAGAAAATTTGAATTAAAAAGTTTAAGAAAAGATTAAGCATGATAAAGCTTCAAAGCATAGCTTAAAGTGCACTAACCTCAAGTATGATGGTTAATGGCTTTAGGCAATTTTTCAAAACATAATTTAGGTACTTTGAGTGTGATTTGGGCTTAAGGAAACGAATGGTATGGTGTATTGGACCTTTGGTTTTTGAATAGTAAAATGAGTCCAAACATGGCTTTGGGTCATATGGGCTTGAAAAGGGCCAAGGGTCCAATCTACAACAAATGCCTTATGCCTTCCTATACTTGGGCCAAGACTAGCATTCATTTTCTAAGGGCTTGGTTCAAGGTCTTTTTTTTTTTTTGGGCTAGGCCCATGAATGCACTTGGGTCCTAAAAAGCCTCACCAAAATTACTAATGGGCTTGCCTCTCTAATCCTTAGCTCATTAACACTAACCAACATTAATGCTAATCCCACTATCAACCTTAATGAAAGTGATTAACCAAAAACTAAAAGCCTAATTTAAAGTACTTAAGGGTTAATCAAGAGTTAATTAAGCGGGGTGTTACAAAGGCAAAGATAAGAAAAACTCCAATGGTCTAAAGAATTAGTCGTAGGAGCTGCAAGTGCTGCCAGTTTGGCACATTGGAGAGCAAGCATCTTGCAAATGCCCAGTTGAAGCATCCCAAAGCAAAGTGGAGATAAGTGTGCCGTTTTACTAAAGGCGAGCACGAAAATGCCACTTACCGAGAAGTCGAGAACAAGAAGCCACGAAAGCCAATAATTCTGATAAGATAAAGAGTCACCCGCCAAGCAAGAGACTGAGTAAGTGAGAAAGCTTTCCGAAAGTACATACAAGTGCTATGAAAAGTGGCAGTATTACACGCTGAAGCCGTACTTCGTCCAAAGAGTCACATCCGAAGTGGTTCTGTGATGAAAGGTGAAAGATTGACAATCCCACCTTATTTAAAGGAAATCCTTACCACAGATCTGGAGTAAAAAAGGACATATGACAATTCCACCCTATTTAAAGGACTTGGACGTGGGACGAGAACTCACTTTTTAGACTTTATTCACCAAAGTGCTCATGAAGTCAACTACTTTAGAAAGCTAGGAGCAAAGCGGCGACAAGAGGATTTTCGACATAGAATGGTAGGTTAGTTTCAAAGAAAGTGTGACAAACCGATCTAAGCTAGGTCATTACTCTTATTGTTCGCATAAAAATATATCTGCAAGTGCAAATAATCCTAACAAGTAGTAAAGTGTTTTAAATAAAACGGATGTCAAACCCACAAGGAATAATTATGATATTGAGTATTAAAATTGACTAAATTAATTACTATTTGGAAAACCAAAATTTGAAGAATGGATTATCTAAATTAAGCTAAAGATAATAGCATTAAAATTAAGATTTGAAAGATAATAAAATAGATTTAGAGTGTTTGATTTAACCTAACAAATCCCACACAATTTATTCTTCCTCGTTATAGAATTTCAATTATCCCAAGTTGATGAAAAAATCCCTTAACTGTTCAAAATTTTCTCTTGAAAAAAACCAAAATTATCTCTAACTAATAACTCCATATCTCTACATGAGTTTAACTAATTGGAGACTCATTAAGTTCTTTGGATTTTTCTTGAAATTCACACTAATCGCAATAAGGTATCTCTACTTTCGCTCAACTAATGGTGCTTAATCCTAGAGTTTTAATCACAAATCACCTCTTGGTCTTATTGTGATTCAATAGATTGAACAATAATTAGTTAGAAAATTGCAAGCATTAAGAACAAGAAATAAACACTCAATTATGGAAATATTGAAATAAAATAACTTAGAATATAAATTATGTGTTCAATGCTAGACTACATCAAAGTTCTAGAAAATAAATTAATTCATAATGAAATTGAAAACAAAAATAATAAAACTAGTTTTCTTCGTTGGAGTCAGTTGATGAAGCATGTAACTCTCGCCTCTGCTCCCCCATATCTGCCTCCTTGAAAGCAACTTAAAAAATAAACTCTAGACTATTTTTACTCTAAACTCAGATTGTAAAACCTACCCCTATTCATCCCACAAGACGAGATTAAATAGATGTTAAAATTTAAATCCGAAAACAAGATAATTGCAGTTACAATCTAATCTAAAGATTTGGAAAATAGTTTCTAAAGATAAAAGTTAACATAAAAGAAATTATCTCAAGAATAATAGGATTGTCTAAAATGGAAGATTTAGTGATATGTGGCTTAATTTACGGAGTTCGAAACGGTTTGGTGGTCAGCAGATTGATTGCGGAACTTGAAAGGGTCCCACCGGGTAGATGCCTATGTGCACTGAATATAGCGGGTTTCCTCACCTATTGAGGGGAAAGACTCCCAATAGGGATGAAAGACTCCTCTCGCCAACCTACCGAGCGGTAAGGCTGCTCACCTTTGCTAGTTATTGCCCATGATATCGTTTAGGTTGGTTGCTTAAGTTGGTCGTTTAGATTGGTCGCCTAATCTAACCGTCCGGAGCCTTGCGCCAAGTCTTCACGCCCAAGAGGTAAAATCTCTCGTTATCGCCTAACTCTTGTCGCCAATACTGGTTGCCTATTCTGGTCGCACCTTCTAATCATGCCTTCTCGTTGCCATTAAGTCTCCTTGCCTAAATCTCCTCGGCTCTCTTCAGATCTCGTCGCCTCTCATCAGTCTGGATCCATAGTCTCTTCTTTTGTACCAAAATGATCTCCTTTTACATTAAATCTTCCCATTCCTTCAAATCCAAGAAAATAAAGAGAAATATCTAGAAATAAAATAAAATCAAATCAAATAGTATTGAAGGAAAAATGACACTTTTCATAAATAAAAAAGTAATAAAAATCACATAAAAATAACACTTATCAAATACCCCCAAACTTAAGTTTTGCTTGCTCTCGAGCTAAGAAGGAAAGAAAGAAAATTAAAACAAGCATTGGTTTGATTCATAAAATTTATTGTCTCAAAGATTGCCTAAAGTCTATAATTCAAATGAATCATTCACAATCAATCAAGTCCCAAAAATTAATTCAAAACTCAATTTCACCGCATTATCCATCCCACATTCATGCATACCCATCATTCTCACTTCATCATTAGCTCCCCAGATAGTTTTATGCAAACAAGTAAATAAATAATGGATCTCTAAACACTCTATAGGCTTGCTTTTCAAATCACTCTCCACTAATGTAGAACTAAAACTATCATCGGGAATCAATAGGTCTTTATTAAGCTTGTAATTTAAGGCTAGGGTGAGGGCTACAAAGAAAAGGTAGGATTTAAACAAATTAAGAGAACTTACGTTTGAACACCAACAGAATTAGAGTATTCTCACTTCTAATATAATTATCTCTTCTCAATCCTTGTGAATCTCTCAACATACCTCTTTTTATTGTACTTTCAAGTATCTCTCTCTTTACCCCTCTATTCGATAGGTTTGACATTTTCTTTTCTGTTCTTTTTTCATCATGGAAGTATTCCATACCTTTTCAACTACCTTTCTGGATGACTCTCGTTGGCCTTTTGTTGTTGGCCACAGAATAGACGAGTTGACTTTTCACACCCTTAAACTTATGATTTTGATAATATGGCTATAATTAATTTTACTTGTAGACCTTTTACCTCTCTTGCCTTTAATGCTCTTATAAGTCTGTGTAAACTTAGTTCTCTTGAAAGGTAAGGAAATCAGTGTTTAAGCTCAAATAGGGCAGGGAATATGAGCTTTAGAAGAAATAAAAATACAAAGCCAAAATATAATTCAATAAAACTCAAAGGGGTGGCTAGGGATAAAGATAATAAATGGGTAAGCTTGAGAGGCTTCTCATTTATTAAAGAGTTTGTCAATAACTTCTATCTTTGCTCAGTCGACCTCAATTCCCTTGAAGGAAATGTGGTGGCCGAGCACTATTCCCTCCTCGACCATGAAGTGACATTTTTTCCAATTTAAAACAAGATTTGTCTCCTTGCATCTCTGCAAAACCAAAGATAAATTAGATAAGCAATTATCAAAAGATTGACCAAAAACCGAAAAGTCATCCATAAAGACTTCTAAAAATTTTTCCACCACATCCGAGAAGATGGACATCATGCATATTTGGAAAGTAGCTGGCACATTGCAAAGACCAAAAGGCATGCGCCTATATGCAAAAGTGGCATAAGGACAGGTGCAAGTGATCTTCTCTTGATCCTCTGGTGCAATGGCTATTTGATTGTAATCGGATGTCCATCTAGAAAACAGTAGTAAGCATGGCCAGTTGACTTTTTGAAAATACCGTGTACATCCTGCCTTTCATAACCTTTTTCTTTCATAAAACATATTTTCTTTATTTCATACTTGTTCATTTAACATACTTGTGAGCTTGGGTTCTTGTTCATATAAGATAGTATAACATAACTTGGAGCTTAAAGACTTTCTTTGACTTTTAACTTATAAATGGATACCTAAATGCTCATATGCACCGTGTGTTCCCTGCTAGTTACCGCATCAAGCATTAGCCCACTTTGACCAAGGTGGCTACGTCTTACTTTTAATCATTCATATTACAACAGTTCACTTTTCGCC
This sequence comes from Juglans regia, assembly GCF_001411555.2. Classification (NCBI taxonomy): domain Eukaryota; kingdom Viridiplantae; phylum Streptophyta; class Magnoliopsida; order Fagales; family Juglandaceae; genus Juglans; species Juglans regia. The sequence goes on along the minus strand of NC_049901.1, from coordinate 29,691,961 downwards.
TTCACCGTAGGGCACTCACTAGCTTTAGGTGCAACCCCGCTCTGGTATCATTTTCTTTTAGGAACCATTTAAGGTCCGCCAACTATACTTTGTCGACCTAGGGGTTACCACTTTATTTTAGACATTCCTGAATGGATAGATGAGTTCCAATAGGGCACTTCCCCTTCCTGACCTTTGGGGTCAAGACAAAACTTTTAAAAGACTTCTTTTCTTTTTGAAAGATTTCACAAGCCCAATGCATGTGACATGTACTATGAAACTTTGAACTTTCAAGAGACACATGCAATGCTGAAACATAATCATGATCATATAACAAACAATCATGCATATCCATGTACATTTCGAGTGTTACGGCTTGAAAATATTAGAACATGTTACCATGTTTTTTTTTCAATAAATCTAAGGCATTCGATCAATAAACAAAAAGTGAACATTCACAACTTCACATGTATCATGCAATGGCTGAGACAGATAAACACTAGCACGCACGAGAATTAATTTTATGGCTTTAAAACTTTAATCACATCATGCTAACCCTTCTTCTATGGTCATGGCCGAAACTTATTATTCTTGAATATACATTACATCAACTTTCATGAAATTAGAATCCTCTCATGTGCTTAACAAAACTTTATAAATGAACCTCCATGTATAGCCGAAACATATGAGTGAGCATGCTTAGGAAAAACAAGCATTTCCTTGAGTTTAATTTGAAACCCTAAATATGGCCTTCCACTCCATATTCATGATATAAGATAACCACAATGGACCATTTCAATCATTGGTTGATCATTCACACAAGGATTCGATTATATCTCATCGAAGAACATCATCATATCAAGCATAATCATACAACGAAACAACAAGTAAGTTCACATTGCATATACATAAAATATCAAGTACAAGTTAGAAGTTTACTTACAAAAATCCACAATCGATTAATAAGCAAGCTGAAAATATATATACAAAAATCATTAGGTTTGGTTATTTAAAATCCTAACCCGTGTGTGTATGTGTAAGCTAAGTTTAAGGAAAAGCTCCCAATATTTTGGACCTCCATTCCTCGAATCTAAAACTTGCATAAACTCAAGCCCTAGTTTAAAATGAACCCTAAAACCGTGTGTGTATATGTGTGAGCTCATATGGATAACTCCACTAAACAAGAGCTAACTTCCTCTAGCTCGAGTGTGTGTGTGAGAGAGAGCATGAGTTCATGGTAAACTTGCTAAAACTGAAACTTGCCTCTCATGGCCGTGTGTGGGGGTGAAATAGAAGTGTGGTTTTTGGCTTCATACCTTATTTGATTTCCTCCTTGGAAAGTATCCTCTAACTTTGCTTACCCTAAACAATGGTGTTTGAAAGAAAAAAGAGTAATGTGGGTGGTGTTTGGATGGTGAGAAAGTGATAGAAAGTAGAGAAAATGGTGGAGGCTGAAAGCTTCAAGAGAAAATCCTCCAAGTGACTATAAACATAGGGTTTTCGGCATCCTGTCCCTTTTATAGACATAAGAGGCTTCTTGTACAAGCTAAGTTTCCTTGCAGGGATGCCATTTGGCACCTAACCCTTGAGCCTCTTCTCCTTCTCCAACATTTGATTGTGTTGGGAACACAAGAGAGCCTTTGGACTAGTGGCACCTCCCTCTCAAAATTGAAACCTCCATCCCCTAATTGCCCTTCATCTTGTGTCTTGGTTCAATGAACCTTATGGAAAAATGGTCTTTTGCCTAACTTAGATCTTCTTCAATCTCCTACAAGTGTGCATGTGTGCCAAGTGGCACATGAGGAGTGTGTGTGTATGTGCATGATGGCCGAAAATCCATTTCTTCCACCAATGTCTTGGACATTGTGTGATTGGTCACAAAGGTGGCAAAAGTGCACAAACCTCCTTGCCCTAGCTGTCCACCTCAAGGTAGTTTCTTACAAAAATCCTTCTAGAAACCATAGTAGGCGTGTAGCCCCTCTTCCAACAAGATCTTGCCCTTTCCCAAGACAACACTCTACACCTTCCATTTGAATGCTGACACATGGCAAAAATCACCTATGTGGTTGTCGTGCATGCCTTTTGGACTTCCCTTAAGTAACAACTTTTCATGTCAATTCATCTTCCTATAGTGACAAGTGTCACCATACTATCACCTCATAAGAAAACCTTCTTGCATGCGTGACAAATGGTAAGTGGGAATCCATTCCCTAGGGTAGGCGTGTACCCTAATTCCAATGGACTCCAAAACCCTAATTCCACTACAAGGCCAAATTCCTCATAGGCTTGGGCCTTCCTCAATATCTCATATGTCTTCTATTCCAACATAATTTCTCGATGGGTTATTCCTCCTCTCTTGGCCCAAATTAACAATATAAAATAAAATATGATAAGTGTTATTTTTATACGATTTTGATCACTTTTTTATTTATGAAAAATGTCAGTTCTCCTTTAGTTCTATTGATTTTATTTTATTTCTATATATTTTTCTTAATTTTCTTGGATTTGAAGGAATGATAAGACTTTGTACAAAAGGAGAGCATTTTGGTACAAAATAAGAGACTAAGGAGCCACATCGAAGGAGAGGCGACGAGATATGAAAATGCAAGAAGACTTACACCTCAATAAGTGAATAGTCTTTCCTCTTGGTAGGCAAGAAGACCCAGGCACGACCAGAAGACGACTAGAATTGGTGACAAGAGTTAGGCGATAAGCGAGATATTTTACCATCTGGACGAGAAGACTTGGTGCAAGGCTCTGGGTGATTAGATTGGGCGACTAGTCTAAATGACCAACCTAAACGAAATTGTGGGCGACAACTAGCAAATGCATGCAGTTTTACCACTCGGTAATTGGCGAGAGGGTTCTATCATCCCGATTGGGAGTCTTTCCTCTCGGTAGGCGAGGAGACCAATTATATTCAGTGCACATGGCATCCCGGTCGGGAGTCTCTACCGCAATCAATCTGCTGACCACCAAATCCTCCCGAACTCCATAAATCAAGCCGCATATCAATGAATCTTCCATTTAGATAATTCTGTTATTCTTGGAAATTTCTTTTATGTTAACTTTTATCTTTAGAAACTATTTTCTAGATCTTTAGGCTAGATTGTAGCCGGATTTATATTGTTTCTAGATTTGAATTTTGACATCTATTTAATCTCGTCTTGTGGGATGAATAGAGAGTTATATTTTTTAGGGTTCTGAGCCTTTGATTTTTTAGAGTTTGAGTATTAAAGTAAAAATATTCCAAAGTTTATTATTTTACATTTCTTTCAAGGAGGCAGATCTGGGGGAGCAGAGGCGAGAGTCGCATGCTTTATCAAGTGACTCCAACGAAGAACACCAGTTTATTGTTCTTCTTTTTAATTTCATTATGAACTAATTTTATTTCCTAGATTTTTGATGTAGCCTAGCAGTGAACACAATAATTTATATTTTAAGTTATTTTATTTTCAATATTTCTATGATTGGGTATTTATTCCTTGTTCTTAATGGTTGTAATTTTCAAGCTAACTATTGTTCGATCTATTAATCACAATGAGACTGAGAGGTGAGTTGTGATTAAAACTCTAGGATTAAGCACCATTAGTTGAGTGAAAGTAGAGATACTTTACCACGATTATTGTGATTTTCAAGAAAAATTCAAAGAACTTAATGAGTCTCCAATTAGTTAAATTCATATAGAGAAATGGAGTTATTAGTTGAAGATATTTCTGGTATTATTCGAGAGAAAATATTGAATAGTTAAGGGATTTTTATCATCAACTTGGGATAATTGGAATTCTTTGACAAGGAAAAATAAATTATGTGGGATTTGGTACGTGACATCAAACGCTCTAGATCTATTCTTATTATTTTTAAAAATTGTAATTTTAATGCTTTTGTCTTCAATTTTATTTTGATAATCCATTCTTCAATTTTCAATTTTCCAAATAGTAATTTTAATATTTTATTACTTGTTATGATTTTGTGCACTTGCATATATGTTTTTATGCGAACAAAATGCATAGAAAGCTTAGCAAAAATCTTGGTTGTCACATCCTCCCCCTTAGAAAAAGATTTCATCCTCGAAATCGATACCGTAGTCACAAAAAAAATCAATTAATAGAAAGAAAACCAATCCTCATTGGTACCTCTTGCACTGGCTACGGTAGAATCCTCAGATGATGATGCAAGCTGTACTTTGCCTTCTTCTTCTATCACTGAATCTTGTGATAAATAGAATATCGTGTCCAAGTCATAATCATAATACTTGTTTACTTGCATCTCATTTAACTTATGCTCAATCTCGAGCTCAGTATCTTCAATGGGCTGTCGTTCTTCACGACAACGTATACGGTTAGCAGACGTATCTGAAGTTTCAAAAGGCTCATATCTTAAAGTGAGAGCTTCTACAGCACGACTGAACTCTACCACAGGGTTAAGTCCAAGTAGATGTAACCTTTTTGCATCTCTCCATACCAAAGGATCGTGTGGGGATTGACGCTCTTCTTGTGGTAAGGCTTTCCTTAGAAAAATATTGCTCTATAAATGTGCATCCAACACATAAGTGTGATGATGCTCCAACCATTGCATCTGCTACTAGTGAGCACTCATCATTCGATCCATCCTTACTAGTTGGTTCCTGCGACCGCATTCGCATATCGCTCTAATCTGCACTACCGAGGATACAGACATGCGAGGGGTATTCCTAATTACGAGTCATGCCCTGTTCATGAGTATGGTAGGTGCACATATCATCACTATAATTCATAGATAACACAGAGACATCCACACACAAGAAATCAAGGTACAATCAAACAATCATTCATAAATGAGATTCATGAATACACAAGTTCTAAGTTACAAACAAATGAGGATATTTAGTCCTCATCAAATCTTATCTTTCCCACATATCTTCTTGAAAAGCTGGGTTGTTCCAAAGTAATTTTACTAAAGATAGTTTTTGATTCCTTAGCTGTTGGTCATTGTTATCCACAATTTGCATAGGCCATTCTTCATAGGATAGATTTGGCTGAAGTTGTATACTACCAGCTTCCATTACTACTGGCTAGCTTTCCCCAAAGCTCTTCTTTAATGACGATACATGAAAGATAGTGTGCACTCCTTGCATCTCGGCTAGTAGATCCAATCGATATGCCACTGCACCGAATCTTTCCATAACCTCGAATGGTCCTACATACCTAGGACTCAATTTTCCTTTCTTCCCGAACCATATGACTCCCTTCATGGGTAAAACCTTGACATACACCCAATCTCCAACATTAAATTCTAAATTCCTCCATCGTTTATTGGCATAACTCTTTTGATGACTTTGGGCTGCTTTGATCCTTTCCCAAATTAGTTCCACCTGTTTTCATACATCCTAAAAGTATTTCGGTCCTAACAACCTTCATTCAACGACTTCATCCCAATACAGAGGGGATCTAGACTTCCTTTCATACAACGCTTCGTAAGGTGCCATTTGTATTGTAGCCTGAAAGCTATTATTGTAAGCAAATTCTATCAATAGAAAATGGCTTTCCCAATCACCACTTAATTCCATTACACAAGCATGTAACATATCTCGCAATGTCTGGATAGTACGCTCTGTTTGTCCGTCTGTTTGCAAGTGATAGGCACTACTAAACCTCAGATTCGTGCCCAATATCTTTTGTAAACTTTGCCAGAAATGTGAAGTGAACCGCATGACCCTGTCAGATACTATAGACTTAGGCACTCCATGAAGCCTAACTATCTCCTTAACATAAACTCTAGAAAGCTTGTCCAACGAGTCTGTATTAGCAATCGGTAGAAAATGTGCACTTTTGGTCAATCGGTCAATTATGACCCAAATCAAATTATTCCCTGACAATGTCCTTGGAAAACCTATCATGAAATCCATAGACACATCTTCCCACTTCCATTCTAGGATCGGTAATGGTTGCAACTCTCCAGCTAGCCTATTATGCTTAGCCTTTACCAGCTGACAAATTGAACATTTAGCAACAAACTCTGCCACTTCTCTTTTTATTCCATCCAACCAAAATTGTCTCTTCAAATCTCGGTATATCTTGGTGCTACCAGGATGAGCAATATATGGTGTGTAATAAGCTTCCTTCAGAATCTTTTCCTTTAATTCAGGAACAGTAGGGATCATTTTTCCCTCCTTATAATACAACATCCTATCTTTACCAATCGAGAAGTGTTGTGGTCCTTCGGATTTCAGAATTTTTTGTCGAAGTATTTCCAATTTATCATCCTTACCTTGTCCTTCAATAATTTCCCATTAGTTAATGGTACAATCTCCTACACCACCGTTAACCTGATATCTCTTGGCGGCTTTCTTATCAGCAATTCCTGCATTCCTGCCAAAAGTGATTGCACGTCGGCCTGAGTCTTACGACTAAGGGAATCTGCTACCACATTGGCTTTTCTAGGGTGATACTTAATCTCACACTGGTAATCGCTGATCATCTCAACCCATCTTCTCTACCTCATGTTCAGGTTCTTCTAACTAAACAGATACTTGAGACTTTTATTGTCAGTGTACACCTCACACTTTTCTCCATAAATATAATGTCTCTAGATCTTCAGCAGAAAGACTACAGCGGCAAATTCCAAATCATGAGGAGGTTAATTTTGCTCGTGATCCTTGAGTTGTCACAAGGCATAAACGACGACTCGCTCTTCTTGCATTAATACGCACCCTAAACCCATCTTAGAGGTGTCACTATAAACCATATACGGCTTATGAGGATTAGGAAATGCTAACACAGGTGCCGTGGTTAACCTCCTTCTGGGTTCCTGGAAGCTCCTTTCACATTCCTCACTCCAAACGTACTTGGAATTCTTCTTTGTCAATGTCGTTAAGGGACCAGACAGTTTAGAAAATCCTTCGACGAATCTTCAGTAATATCCTGCCAAACCCAAAAAGCTACGTATCTCATGGGCATTGGTCATTCCATTATTGCTTCTATCTTAGCAAGGTCTACAACCACACCTTCACTAGAAATGACATGTCCCAAAAATTTCACCTCTTTGAGCTAGAACTCACACTTGTCGAGCTTAGCGTAAAGCTAATGTTCTTGTAAAGTCCTCAACACTATCCTCAAGTGCTCCCTATATTCTTCATCACTTCAGGAGTAAATCAAAATGTCGTCAATGAACACCACTACAAAGCTGTCCAAATACTGCCTAAATATCTGATTCATCAAATCCATGAATGTTGTTGGGGCATTTGTCAGTCCAAAAGGCATTACTAAAAATTCGAAGTGTCCATAACGAGTCTAAAATGTTGTTTTAGGTACATCTTGATCCTTTATCTTCAATTGATGATATCTTGATCGTAGGTCTATCTTAGAAAATATCGACGCTCCTGGCAATTGATCCAACAAGTCGTTGATCCGAGGTAGAGGGTGCTTATTCTTAATAGTTACTTTTTTCAAATCCCAATATTCAATGCACATCCTCATAGTCCAATCCTTTTTTTCACAAATAGGACTGGTGCACCCCATGGGGATGAACTCGGGCGAATAAATTCCATTTTGAAGAGTTCTTTGATCTGAACCTTCAACTCGGCTGGGGCCATTCGATAGGGTGCATTGTATACTGGGCCACAGTTGGCTCCAATTCAATTACAAACTCTATTTCCCAGTTTAGGGGTAATCCAGGTAGATCATCGGTAAAAACTTCAGAATACTCTTCTATCAAAGGAATCCCTTTGACTCCTTTAGGTTCCTCTATTGCACTAGTCATAACCACTATATATGCATCGGCTCCTTCCTTGAAGCCTTCTTCACTCGTCCTACCGTTAAGGTTGACGGAATTGACTTCACTACTTCCCCCATATAACAAATTTTGTCCTTCAAGGGTAACTCGAAGATCGCCTTCCTTCTTCGACAATCTATTTTAGCATAGTGCCTAGATAGCCAATCCATTCCTAAGATCAGATCGAATTCCATTAAATGGAAAACGATCAAATCTGTGGTTAAGGTCAGTCCTACGACTTCCGACGGACAATTCCTAACTATACGAGTGCATCCAACTACCTTCCCATTTGGAATAGCTACTAAAACTTTATGGGACAAGGATTCCACGCTCAGCTTACATCTTCTCATGCAATCATATGACACAAAAGAACACGGTCAAACAAAGCACAAGCTAACTGTTGCATCAACTTAACCTTACCTACAAGGGTAACTAAGGTTACTTAGGAATTCTTAGCAAGCACAAGCTACCAACTACAGTAGGGTTGGAATGTTACCAGTGATTACTTTGGCATCCATAGCTTCCTTAGCTTCCAAATCCACTTCTCCTAGAGTGATTGCATAGACTTTAGCCTTCACAAGGGTCTTTCCTTTGCTTCTTGGCGTCGATGCTCCTCCCATCATATTACGTGGACAATCTCAAATCATATGGCCAGTTTGACAACATCTAAAACATGCTCTGGTGGCGAAATGATATTCACCACTGTGTCTTTGTCTGCAACTAGGACATGTTGGTGGTGTAACAGGCACCACATTACCGACTACCTTCCCTTTTCCTTTATCTAAAGTATAGGGGATCTTCTTCTTCCCCATATTGTTTCTTGTAGACTAGGGCATCCCTCTCTTACAATCATTCTGAATTTGAGAAATCGAACTCCGCTGCTCTGCCTATGCTATCGAAGCAACATTCACCAGCTCTTGGAAATTCTCAATATGCAAGCAAACAACTTGGTTCCATATTCTTGGTTGTAATCTGTCTTGAAACTTCCTAGCTTGCATTTTCTCCGTACTAATCAAATGTGGGGAAAATCTTCCTAACTCCATAAATTGAGCTACATATTGCTCTACTGCCTTACTACCTTGAGTCAAGTTCGCAATCTCTAATGCCTTTTGTTGCTTAGCTATTTTTGAAAGAAATGACTATCGAATTCCTTCTTAAAATGCTCTCAAGTGAGAGTGGTGACATCTTCCAATTCTTGCCACCATATGCTAGCTTCTCCCTATAGTAAGTGTCCGTCATACTAGAACTTCTAATTCTCTGTTCATCCACTGATATTAAATTTTCTATCTAAGTCGATAAGCCACTTATTGGCTCTTAGAGCTCATTTCGTACCCATAAAGTTAAGATACCGATATACCAGAAATCTTTCATAGGCATCCTCGATTCTCGCCTCTAGGCGGCTCTTGCCTCACATTCTGCCCATGCTCCATTTGATATCTCACTACCTCAGTCATTTGCAGTATGGCTTCTGCAATTGCTTGACCTCCTTCCAATGGAGGGTTCCTAGCCTCTTGATCTCGTGACCTCAAAGAAACATCATCGTGTTGTCTGCACACCATTGGTTCCTTTCCTCCTGAAAGGCACAAAACCAATGCTTATCAGCTTCTCCTAAAGGTAGAGATTTACTCTTTCTTCACTTCACAATTTGAGTTCAACTACATGCTTATACTTCGAACGTGCCTCCTTAAGGATTCAAACCTATAGCTATAAAGTTCAAGCCTATAACTATTGGATTTCAATCCTAGCATTAGGTACCATGTATTCCTAGGAAAACTTGTGGTTTATCCAGAGACATAATTGCTTTGGTACCACCGCTTCTGTGACGCCCCTAGCTTCCACTCGGGATTGAACGGTGACTGAAGCGTCGAGATATGTAATACAAGGCTACATACCCCTTGTACATTATGGTTAAAATGCAATGCACCTATTGATATCTAATAGTATGCAATATATCGCAGCGAAAAATTCAACTTAGGTCAAATAAACAAGACAAATATCATGGTACCGAAGCACATAAATCCCAAAACAGAAATTTTCATAATAGTCATCAAAAGACTTAATTGTTCCAAAAGAAACTACCAAAATGTGGGACCATCATATCAAGTGTCATCAAAATAAGTCATTCATCAAAAGGGTCCCATAACATAAGTCCTTTACTGGGGCCGATCCTAGTTGGCCTTGTCCTAATTCATAATCCTCCTCAGTTGCTCAAACAAACTGCAACCCCCCAGTGATGAATTGGTCAGCAGCTTCCAACTTTTCCAAAATAGATGGCTCCTGAGAGACCTCGAGTCTCTTCGGAGTCACCTTAGGAATCTGGGGAGCTGGTCTCTTGCATTTTCCCATGAATATCCTCATGGGTTCTTGTCACAACTTCTACCATTCCAAGTAGGGGAATGGTAGTGAAAATTACAACAGTATGATTTCGAGAAATCTCAGTAAGTAAAAAAATAACATGTAATAGATATCATAAGCATATGTAAGCAAATGTAAGCAAACTCAAAATGAATGCATGGACATGAAACTTTACTTATGCATTTGACTTTTTGAAAATAAAGTGTACATTATGGCTTTCATAACCCTTTTCTTTTATAAAACATCTTTTCGTTATTTCATACTTGTTCATTTAACATACTTGTAAGCTTGGGTTCTTGTTCATATAACATAGTATAACATAACTTGGAGCTTAAAGATTTTCTTTCAATTTTAGCTTATAAATGGAGACCGAACGGCTCCCTTATGCACCGTGTGTTCCCCGCTAGTTACTGCATCAATCATTGGCCCACTTTGACCAAGGTGACTACGTCTTACTTTTAATCATTCAAATTACGGTAGTTCACTTTTCGACTTCACTATAGGGCACCCACTAACTTTGGGTGATATCCTGCTCTAGTATCCTTTTCTTTTAGGAACCATTCGAGATCCACTGACTATACTTTGTTGACCCAGGGGTTACCACACCATTTTAGACACTACTGAGTGGATAGAGGAGTTCCACTAGGCATTTTCCCATCCTAGCCTTTGGGGTGATGACAAACTTTTAAAAGACTTCTTTTATTTTTGAAGGATTTCACAAACCCAATGCATGTGACATGAACTATGAAACTTTAGACTTTCATGGGACACATGCAATGCCGAAACTTAATCATGACCATATAAAAAACAATCATGCATATCCATGGTACATTTCGCATTTTTCATAAATCTAAGGCATTCAATCAACAAACAAAAAGCGAACATTCACAACTTTACATGTATCATGCAATGGCCGAGATACATAAAGACTAGCATGCATGAGATTTAATTTTATGCCTTTAAAACTTTAATCACATCATGCTAACCCTTCATCTATAGTCATGGCCCAAAAAATGAAATTAGAATCTTCTAATGTACTTAACAAAACTTTATAAATGAACCTCCATGTATAGCCGAAACATATTAGTGAGCATACTTAGGAAAAAAAACATTTCTTTGAGTTTAATCCTTTTCCAAATTTTCAAACAAAATATAATAAACAATTCAACTTTTCGAATCCCAATTCAACTTTTTCAAATTTCAAAGCAATAATAATATTAAAAAATGATATTCTAACAATATTTTTTCAACTTTCATCTTTCATCTAAAATCATTTCATCTCATCTCTGAATCCAAAACAGCCCTAGGTAATGCGACAATCTTCATTAACATGTTAAGAATCATGCAAAAATCTGAAACCCTAAGTATGGCTTTCCACTCCATATTCATGATGTAAGATAACCACAATGAATCATCATAGGTTGATCATTCACACAAGGATCCGATTATATCACATAGAAGAACATCATTATATCAAGCATAATCATACAACCAAACAACAAGTAAGTTCACATTGCATATACATAAAATATCAAGTACAAGTTAGAAGTTTACTTACAAAAATCAACAATCGATAAATACGCAAGCTGAAAATATATATACAAAAATCATTAGGTTTGGTTATTTAAAACCCTAACCCGTGTGTATGTGCAAGCTCATGACATCTAGTCTAAGGAAAAGCTCCCAAGATTTCGGTCCTCCATTCCTCAAGTCTGAAACTTGCATCAACTCAAGCCCTCGTTTAAAATAAACCCCAAAACCGTGTGTGTATATGTGTGAGCTCATATGGGAAACACCACAAAACAAGACCTAACTTCCTCTAGCTCGAGTGTGTGTGTGTGTGTGTGAGAGAGAGAGAACATGAGTTCATGGTGAACTCACTAAAACCAAAACTTGCCACTCATGGCCATGTGTAGGGTGAATTGGAAAGGTGGTTTTTGGCTTCATATCTTATGTGATTTTCACCTTAGAAAGTATCCTTTAACTTTGATTGCTTAAAAATGATGTTTGAAAGAAAAGAGAGTAACATAGGTGGTGTTTGGATGGTGAGAAAGTGATGGAAAGTAGAGCGAAAGGTGGTGGTCGGATGCTTCAAGAGAAAATCCTCCAACTGACTAAAAAAAATAGGGTTTTCAGGAACCTCTCCCTTTTATAGACATAAGAGGCTTCTTGTACAAGCTAAGTGAAATAAACCCGCAGGAATGGAATCCCTTGAGCCCACAATCAATTTGAAAACTCCCCAAGAAAGCCAAAATCAAGTCAATGGATGCAGAATCTAGACCCGATAAGAACTCGTTTCAAGAACCTAGATTATATTAAAATCTAGACCCGTTGAAGAACCCGTCTCAAGAACCCAATTTACAAAGGAGGAACGTCACTAAGGTTGTGATTTACCTTTGATAAGTTCAAAAGTTCAATTAAGAACAAGAGGAGATAAACTCAACTCACAATGAATAAATTCATCAAATTTCATAAACTTCTTCAAATGAGACTACAAAGAGTATTTAAACCAAAATCTATTTAAAACCCTAGCAAAAATAATGCCCCATCTTCCAAAACTACTCCTGAGTTAATAGTGTTGCGGCTACAGTACGGCGCTACAGTAACTCGGCTACAGTCTTTTGAAACCCTAGTCGCTACAGTACTTCTTGAAACCCTAGTTCAACAAAATAATAAATTTCCCAACATGCCCTTGCATAGGCCCCTTTAAGTCCTTCCCATAATAAACTCCATTATTCTAAACTAATAAAATAAGTCATTTAAATGAATTAAACAAGTTGAAGGCCTTCAAGTGCTCAAATCCTTTAAGTCATTTTGTTGCCCTCTTCCATAGCTTATCAAATGAAACAAAACTTGGTTCTCCTTCTTTCAAGCCCATCTTGAGCGTTGGGCTCTTGCTTGCTTCATCCCAAATGGATTGCACCAATCCTTGCATTGCTTCCTTGATCTTGTGATTGGCCCATCTGGAACTTGCAAAAGGTCTTTAAGACTAGGCCCACTTTGGTTCTCATCACTAAGTTTCCTTGCATGAATACCATTTGGCTCCTAACCCTTGAGCCTCTTCTCCTTCTCCATCATTTGATTGTATTGGAACCACAAGAGAGCTTTTAGACAAGTGGCACCTCCCTCTCAAAATCGAAACCTCCATCCCCTAATTGCCCTTCATCTTGTGTCTTGGTTAAATGAACCTCATGGCAAAATAGTATTTTACCTAACTAAGATCTTCCTCAATCCCTAAAAGTGTGCATGTGTGACAAGTGGCACATGGGGAGTGTGGGTGTGCATGATGGCCAAAAAGTCCATTTCTTCCACCAATTTCTTGGACATTGTGTGATTGGTCATAAAGGTGGCAAAAGTGCACAAACCTCCTTGCCCTTGCCGTCCACCTCAAGGGATTCTCTTACAAAACTCCTTCAGAAACCCTAGTAGGCGTGTAGCCCCTTCTTCCAACAAGATCGTGCCCTTTCCCAAGACAACACTCTTCACCTTCCATTTGCATGCATGACACCTGGCAAAAATCAAATCATGTCCCTCTATGGTTGTTGTGCATGCCCTTTGGGCTTCCCTCAAGTTCCAACTTTTCATGTCACTTCATCTTCCTTCTAGAAACCCTCTCCCATAGTGACAAGTGTCACCATACTATAACCTTACAAAAAAGCCTTCTTGCATGTATGACACATGGTAAGAGGGAATCCATTCCCTAGGGTAGGCTTGTACCCTAATTCCAATGGGCTCCAAAATCCTAATTCCACTACAAGGCTGAATTCCACTCAAGATCTCATATCCCTTCTATTCCAACCTAATTTCTCAATGGGTTATTCTGCCTCTCCTGGCCCAAATTAACAATATAATGCATTGAAAGCTTAGCAAAAATCTTGGTCGTCACATTTTGCATTAGTTAGTCATTGTACTTCATTTGCTTGGATATCAAATACCGTTTTTGTTTTGATTCTGATCTATTGTGGACTATCTTTATAGTTGTGAATTATTTTCTTCATATTTGATTAGGAAATCAACCATTTGTCTCACGAGGAACGTTACCTGGCACTTCACCCAACCACTTGGATGGCTCGATATAGCTTTAGAGTGAGGATGTCGCATGACGGAGCTGAGTCTAGCAACGCAGCTGAAGAGCGCGCCGCAACTATCGATCTTGAGCCCGAGACTTTAGAATCATCGATGTCATCTACTCATCGGGGAAGACTGCTTGTGGAGGGCCATGTACCCGAAAGTGACAATGAGGAGGTCGAGCAGGACCTTGTGTGACGCCCGCAAATTCCGCTTGTGATCGGACGGACATTTGAAACGTCGAGACATGCAACACAAGGTTACCTGCCCCCGTTCATGACATATAAGATGCAATATTCCTAACATGCATCTAGCATTATGCAATATTCGCAGCGGATAATTTTTCTTTTTAGCAATACTATGCACCAAACCGAAATATCTCAAATACTTAAAACATACTTCATACATAATGACATACTAAACAACTGAGATCACAATATTAATCCATATGGTTGTGATCAAAAGAGTGATGGAGATTGAACTCTACAAATACAAGTAGTAATCTGAGGTAACTACTGTATTAACACCTACATCGCATCGTCGCTTAGTCGACCATTTCCAGTTGGTCGATTCCCGATTCTCCTTCAGATCCTGTAACAAAATCTACCATTCGGGGGGAATGGTAGTTGGGACTACCACAGTGAGATTTGATTACAAATCTCAGCAAGTTAACAGGAAACTTCCACACAGGTTAATGATGCATGCATGGCAGTAAAAGCATGAATGCATAATCAAATCGTAAGTAATCATAGCATAACTTGACATACAACATAACATAACTGGCATAACTTAAACTGAAACTGAAGCTTAGCATGAACGTGACTTGAAACATAACATGGACTTGAAACATAACATGAACGTGAACATGCATAATTTGAACTTGAACTTGAGCATGACATAACATAAATGTGAACTTGGAACATAACGTAAACGTGAACATAACATAACATGAACTTGGAACATATTCTTGTCTCATGGGATTACCATGATTGCGTGAACGTAAACTTGAACATAACATAACGTGAAACATGACTTGAACTTGGAATCTTATTCAATAGACTTAATCATTAACATGACCATATGGGTGCTACACAGGTCCCCTTGAGCCGTGTGTCCCTGCCGATTACCGCATCACATCACAGGTTTCTATACCAGCTGTGAGTGCGTTAATACGTACTCCACAGTTGTTGTGGCCCCACGTATTCTACGTGTCACAATTGCTGTGTCTCACGTAGTGTATGCTCCACAGTTGTTGTGGCCCCATACTTCATGCTCCACAGTTGTTGTGGCCCCATGACTTATCTGTTTGTGCCACACTTGCTGTGGACACACATAACATAATGTGTGGCACCATCGGCGTTAGTGCCTGGCGCGCTCCGGTGACCAGCTAATTAGGCCCCATTCGCAACCTGTTGACTGTACTTCGTCAACCCAGGGAATTTCACACCTATTTAGACACTCCAGCGTGAACAAAGGAGTTCCACTAGGATATTACCCCATCCTAGCGCTTAGGGTCGTGATTGACATGAATGACTTAACTGGCAGACATGACATTTCGTAACGTGACGTAACATGAACGTGACATAAAAGACAGAAATCTTGACGTAACATAACGTGACATGAACGTAGGACGACAGACATGACATACTTCGAGACATAAATGTAACAGAGAACATTTCATAACATGTCATACATGTAACATGCAACATTTCGTAACATGGCATACCATATAACAGACAACATTTCTTAACGTGGCGTAACATGTGACAATGAATATTACATGACAAGAAATACATGTAACAGATGGCATACTTAACTTAACATGACATACTTGCAATGTATAGCATGTGTAGCAATACGTGATAGAATATCTTGTGTAATAGATGAATAATTCATGACAGAATAAATTTTGTGTAACAGATAAATATGTAATGACTTGGCATGGCACATATGATAACATGCATACATACAATTTAGTTCCCTTACTTATCACACATACACATTAAATTGATAGTAAGTTAAAAGCTAACTTACCTCGATCTTCGCGCTTCGAGACAAAACTCAAGTGCGATCACGGGAAACTGAAAGTAGTGATTTCTAAAAATTAGAACTTAATCACTAACAATTAGGAATATGGAAAAATATCAACTTAGAGTAAAATTACCATTTTACCCTCTACATGTGAGAAAATGACCATTTTACCCCTAACTTAAGGATTTTGCATCATAACTTCAAAAATCACCAAAATTTACATACCTTATGTAAATTTTGTCCTAAACTCAAATATCAATTCATAAAAATTTAAAACTAAACACAACCATCAAAACTCTATATGGCCGAAACTTACAAAGGCTATTTCCTTTGCTTTTTGTTGTAATTCTTTCAAATCTCAAAACTCATGATTAAACCAAAATTTTTCTTCTACTACACTCATAACATATTCTTAAGAATAATCATGTTTTGAATCATGAACAAAAGTCATCAAAATCACTAAAACCATACTTGAACTTTTTGGTTTCTCTTCTAAGTTCAAAACAGAATTTTGTTTCTAACTTGTTTTGATCAACCTCTTGATCCATGACTTATAAAGAAGTGATCTTCAAACCAAAACATCACATGGTTCAAAAAGGTGTCCTAAAACAGATCCAAGCTTCAAACTCAAGATCACATGGGTAAACATCAACCAAAACATAAATTTAGCCAAGAACATCATCACTTTGGCCTAACCAAATATCTCCTTCCATAAAATTTCATATGTTCGAAACTAACACCAAATATCTTCAAAATAACATTCTAACATGTATATAAGATGCTTAGGATCTTCCAATAAAAATATCAAAGCCATTGGAATAAGATTAAACCATAAAAGATTTAAACTTTCTCAAAACAGAAACTGTTTTTCCTCTTCCAGTTTCTAAGTTTCTAGACCTAAGAAAATATTTCACCAAAACTTTTAATCATGCAACAAATCCTCAACCAATAATCATATACACATGTTAACAGTACTCCATAAAAATTTCGGACCAAGATCTATTCATTAGCTTGGTCAAAAACTCCAAAATATAACGAACTCTCCAGTTTATCGCCCAGAATGACCTTTCTGGGGTCTAAACAACTTTTTACCAATCAAATGATCTCCAAATGGAACAAATAAGATATCCACGTAAACTAGACTCCAAAAGAAACAACTTCCATGAAGGAAACGTTGCGAGGAAACACTTACAAAAGCTTCGAAACAGGCATTCAAAAGAGGTACGAAAAACTGTCCGAGAGTGTCTTTTGTGTTCTATGAAGGAAAAGTGTAAAGGAGAGTTGCTTTTTCGTGGGAAGTGGACTGAAGAGCTTCTTACACAAGCTATGTAAAGTGATAGGACTGAAGGAATGGTTGAGTGTTGGCCTTTTCTTCTCATAAAAATCAGACCAAGATCTTTTCTTAAGGTGGAGTGTAAGAGTGAATGAGTGAGGTGGCCCTTTAGCTATGTCTTTCAAGAACCTTCTAGGCTCTTCTTGTACAGATCTGGCCAGCCAAGTGGGGGTATAAAACTTAGCCATGAAGCAATCCTATGGTGACCAAATTCGTGGGCCTTAAAGGGCCTAAACCGAATGGGCCTAAAATTTGGGGTTTAAAGAGGGTTTGGGTTGCTATCAAGCCCAAATCCAATATCACTTGGCCCAATCAATTTTTCAAGGTTAACAAGGTTGGATAATGATGTTCTAACACAAATTTGAAGGATTAATAGCATGTGGAAGTGATTTAATCAAGTGATTAAACACAATGCTAGAAATCGGATTAGAAAATGTTTAGAGGCCAACTTTAGGGTTTTGGGGAAACCGTTTAGGGTTTCGATTTCAACCATGCTTTTGGGCTTTCGATTGGATTCCCACCATTTAGAATTTCACTAGGATTGAAAACCTCTTTGATCTGGCACAATTTGGTTGAGCAGATGAAACAAAGTTTTGCTTAAGCGACATGATCTCACACCTTGATTCTTTCAAATCCAACAAACGTTCCTTATGGCGCCAAGTGTCTAAAATTATTCACTAAGTGTGGCTAAGATCTTGCCAAGTGTCCAAAGAAAACTTCTCTAATCCAATTTGGACATTCCACACTGTGATTTCGAAACACTGCAATTGGTGCGCTTATCGAGGTTACTATTCACTTCAAAAAAGTGAATCATAAACTTAGTACTAAAAATTCCTAAATATTCATATTAACCTTTAGTGAAAATCTTTTACCGAAATTTAACCTCGAAGTGCCCCTAAAAATAATTTCACAATTTCCAACAGACGTTTCGTCCGGAATTATGAAAATAAGATATTGTGCCATAAAATCCTAAATAATCCACTGAGTGTAATAGCGTAGATCATAATGCATTCTGACACTTCTAACCACCTCAAATAAATAAAACTCATATTTCTAGCAGCATAGTGAGTGATAACACTGACTATGTTGACAGACTAAAACCTATGCAATAGGTCGATTCGTAAAAGCTTATGGGATTTTCACGAGATTCCTAAAGTCAATAGAAATTCCGCCAATGAATTTCTAGCGGGCTGTTACACCTTGGCCCAGGGCATTTTGGTAACGTAGCTTATGATTCTAAGAATTACGCATTCTACTACTTACCAAAGCATATTGGGTCTATGGATATCGACTCACCCCTGCTTGCATCGACTAGCGACGATATGTCCAGTGATGGACAATGGGCTTGATGAGCAACATCTTCTCCTCTGGTTGGTAGTAGTTGTTTTTAGTACATCGGTAGATTTCGAGGACAAAATCTTTTTTTTTTCTGGAGGGAATGATGCAACAGTCCTCCAGAAATTCAATGGATGAATTGTTTTAGTCTTCAAGAACCTCATGGAAACCCCTAAAGTTTTCACGAATCAATCAATCACATAAGTTTTAGTCTGCTAGCATAGTCAGTTTTACTACTCACTATGATACCAGAAACACGATTTTTTTATTTGAGGTACTTAGGAGTGTGAGAATGAAAAATGGTTTACGCCATTAGTCTCAGATGAATATTTAGGATTTCTGGTGCAATAAAAAAAATTCTTATTTTCCAAACAACAACTGTTCAAAAACGCATTTTGAATTGTTTAAGGCACTTAGGAGTTCAATTTTGCGAAACGAAGTATGCTCTAGTTTCGTATGAATGTATAGGATTTTATGGTAAAAGGTTATTATCACCATTTCTCAGAGAGAATGGTGACTCTAGTATAAGCGCCATGTGGCATTCAGTCCTTCGTTTTCAAGATCATAGTATGGAATGTCCAAACTAGGTTAGAAAAATCTTTTTTGGACACTTGGCAAAATCTTAACCACACTTGGTGAATAGTATTGGATACTTGGAACCAAAAGGAACTATGAGATGGAAATGTGATGAAAATCAAGCTTTGTGATGATACCCACCTAAGCCAAACAGAATTCCACCTAACCATCCAATTTGTGCCAAACCAAAGAGGGTTTCAACTGTAGTGAAACTCCAAATACTTTGAATTCAATTGAAAATATAAAACATTGATGAAAACCAAAACCCTAAATGGTTTCCTCAAAGCCCAAAAGCTTGCCTCAAAACCCTAATTGAACCCAGTTTTAGCTTATTATTTAATCACTTGATTTAATCACTTCCACATGCTATTAACCACTCAAGTTCAAGTTATTTTATCCTTATTTATTCTTTTAAACCTTGGTGATTTTATTGGGTCAAGAAAAACTAGATTTGGGTTTGATCGAAACCCAAACCCCAACCAAACCCAACTGAAACCCCAAATGAATGCCCATTCGGTTAAGGCCCACGAAATTGCATCACCAAGGCAAGGCTTGTGGAGGAAGTTTCACCCCTTTCCAAGGTAGTCCTTTCACTGCCTAAAATAGCCCCAATCAATGGCTAATGAGAAGGCTGAAAGACACCTCACCCCTTCCCTCTCATATGACAGCAGTAGATAGAAAACCTTGGGCAGCAGAGCCTCATTTAGGAACCTTGTTTTGGTTGACACCCCATCACCCAAAGTGTCTATTACACATCTCCTATCACTCTTCCAAATGCTCAAGTGTCTTCTTTGTCCATTTGCCTTGCATTTGATCACTTTTGAAGCCTTTTCTTGAAGAGGAAACCAGAGAGACTCTCGGACAATTTTTTTGGCGTACCTTACTTCAATGTTTTGAAGTTGTTGTAAGTTTTTTTCACAAAGTACTGTTCACATAAGTTGTTCCTCTTTGAGCCTAGTTTCTGTTGGTATGCTTTGTGTAAATTTTCAAATCTAATGGTTGGATCAAAACCAAACCACATAGTTTTTTGTTTTGGTTAAAGGGTGAGAGCCGAATGTATCAAGTGTGATTTTGTGACTTTTTGTGGTTTTGGCTTGATGATTCAAAGCAAGACAGCTCTTAGTATTTTATTGGATTTTTAGAATTCTTGGAGTTGTTTTGAAAATAGATAAAATCTTGAACATCAAAGGTTGTGCTTAAGGTTTTTTTTTTTTTTAAAAAAAAAAAGAGCCGGTAGCCATATGGAAGTGGCCTCGTCCCAAGTTTATTTATAAGCCCTCACTTATGGCGGAGGAATACCGTGGTTACAAGCCAAGCATGAGGGAGTTTACAGAAAAGAGAAAACAAAAACATCCCAAATACAAACCAACCTAAGAACCAAAACAGCAAGACAAATAAAACAAATAAAACAGAAACTAATAGGCCTATAAAAAAAAAAACCCAAAGATACGAAAATAAAACTAAACAAGCCTATAACAAAACATAAAAACATCTAAACAAGCCTAACAAATAAAAACAAAATAACCTGAAACGACAAAAACAAACCTGGACCTCAGACTAACGACGCAAGTACAGAATGCCAAGAAAATCCAGCCGCACAATACCTTTTAAAAACCTGGGAAAATCTTGATTGCCGTTATACGTGACATTCAAACCCATTTCACCTTCTCTAGCAAGAAAATCCGCTGCACTGTTACCTTCCCGCAATTGATGAACCACAACAAAATTAAGCCCCTCAAGTTCCTTGCGCAAAGCCTCCCAAAAATCCCAAAGATACCACACAGAGCATTTACCCATACAAAGCCAATCAACAATAATTTGTGAATCACTTTCAATAATCACATTACTCAAATGGAGCCGTTTACACAATCTAATACCATCCAAAATAGCTTTCATTTCAGCGCCACTATTCGTTCCCACCCCATAATGGGCAGAAAAAGCCCCTTTTACCAGACCATTCCAATTTCTAATAATGCCGCCCCCTCCCGAATTACCCCGATTACCTCTACAACTCCCGTCGCAATTAAGCTTCACCCAGCCCGAAGGGGGCCTGGACCATTTAACAATTTTACTAGGACGCATAGAAATGTGAGGCCTCTCTAAATTAAAATCTTCCAAAATCTTCAAGTCGTGCATGGATAAATGACTAACAAAATTAATATTATTTGCCAAAGATTTAATCCACACCCGAACACTTCTCCAAACAATCACAGCCGAATCATATTTGCCATCCATTCTAGCCTTACAACGTCTCTTCCAAAGGCACCAAGTGATGATACAAGGAATTAAACCAACAAGAGTACCTTTAAAAGAAGATTTTTTAGCATAAGAAAACCAGCCAGCTACTCTATTTTTCTAAGGAAGATTGCGTCTACAAGAGATACCCAAAACAATACTGGCTTTCAACCAGAAAGTTTTGTGATGAAAGTTTTGTTGGTTGTTTTAGTATGTTATTTTAGC
The DNA here is from genome assembly GCF_001411555.2 of Juglans regia. Lineage (NCBI taxonomy): Eukaryota > Viridiplantae > Streptophyta > Magnoliopsida > Fagales > Juglandaceae > Juglans > Juglans regia. The sequence goes on along the minus strand of NC_049901.1, from coordinate 29,670,072 downwards.
GTAGGATATGATTTTTGTATATTGCATATTTTGGTTTAAGCATGAGAAATGAGGTTTGACAAAATTGCAACAAAAATCAAGAGATTTGGCCAATACATGTTTTGGCCTATGTAAATTTACTTGAGGAATGTAAATTTTGATGAATTTTAGAGTTAGGATGTGAAATCCTTAGGTTAGGGACAAAATGGTCATTTTCACACATTTAGAATGGTAAAATGGTAATTTTACAATAAGTCAGAATTTTTATGTTTTTAAGTTGTTAGTGAGATGTTTCTAACGTTTAGAAATATCTCCTTACAGCTCTCATTTATTCGCGCATTTAATTCATCACGCTACGCATATTGTAAGTTCGCTTCTAACTTACTGTTAGAATATTGTTTATGTGTTGGTAAGAGAACAGTTGTTTAGGTTCTTATGTTCTTATATATATGTCATGCTATAGCATGTCACTACATGTATGTCTATTGTAATAGTTCACCAAAAATTCAATGGAGGAATTTTTTTAGGCTTTAGGAATCTCGTGAAAACTCGAAAGGTTCCACTAATCGATGCAATCGCATAGGTTTTAGTCTGTCAGAGTAATCGATTTTGTTACTCACTATGGTGCCAGAAAGAAAATTTTAATTATTTGAGGTACGTACCTAGAATTGTAAGAAGGAGAAACGGTCTACGCCACTAGTCTTAGAGGAATATTTAGGATTTTATGGCGTAATAAAACTATTTTCGATTTTCGGAATAACGCTTGTTTGAAAATGCATTTTGAATTGTTTAAGGAACTTAGGAGTTGAATTTCGTGAAATGAAATATGGTCCTATTTGCATATGAATATTTAGCATTTTATGGTGCAAAATTATTTTCAGTGTTAGCACCTACATTAGTGTTTTTCAAATCACATTATGGAATGTCCAAATTAGGTTAAAAATGTTTTATTTGGATAGTTGACAAGATCTTAGCCACACGTGGTGAATTTTATTGGATACATGGCACCAAGAGGTACCATGAGATGGAAACTGTGAAGGAAATCAAGCTATCAAGTTTTGTGATCATGCCAGCTAAACAAAACCCTATTCCATCCAACCATTCAATTTATGCCAAACCAAAGAGCGTTTCAACCCTAAAGAAACCCTACACACTTGGAATCTAATTGAAACCCCAAAAGCTTCGAGAAAACCGAAGCCCCACATGGTTTCCCCAAACCCCAAAGTTTGACTCTGAACCCTAAGTGAACCCAATTTTAGCTTAGTGTTTAATCACTTGATTAAATCACTTTCACATGCTAGTAACCACTCAAATTCATGTTATTATATCATCGTTTATTCTTTTAAATCTTGAAATTTTTATTGGGTCAAGAAAAATTGGATTTGGGATTGATAGCAACCCAAACCACATTGAAACCTTAGATGGAAGCCCATTCAGTTAAGGCCCAAGAAATTGAGCCACCAAAGCAAGGCTTGTGGAGGAAGTTTCCCCCCTACCATGGCAGTCCTATCACTGCCCAAAACAGCCCCAAACAGTGCATCTTGGGAAGGCCAAGGGCCACCTTTGCCCTCCCTCTCACACGATAGCTTGTGGCAGAAAACCATGGGCTGGTTTTGCCCCTGGTTTTGGCTGACACTTCCATCATTCTTAAGTGTCATTCACACTCCTCATATCACCCTCGAGATGGTTAAGAGGCATCTAGGTCCTTTCCCCTTTCATTTGGTCACTTTCTAACCCTTTTCTCAGATAGAAAACCATAGAAGCTCTAGGACAAATTTTCTGCTTACTTTACTTGACTTTTTGAAACTAATTGAAGTATTGTCTCATAAAGTACTCTTGATGAAAGTTGTTCCACTTTGAGTCTAGCTTCCATTGGTATGGTTTTTTTTGTAAATGTTCATGGTCATTTGTGGGTCACAAGTTGGTTTAAGCATGAAGAGGTCATTCTAGGAGATAATCTGGATAATGTGTGATATCTTTATGATTTTGTCCAAATTATTGCCAAGATCTTGGTCTGATTGTTATATGGAGTATAGTTAACATGCTAATATATAAGTTTGATGAAGATTCGTTGCATGTTATATGCTTTTGATCAGAGTTTTACTTAGATCTAAAAAGTTGAAAACGTGAAGGTTGAAAACGGATTATGTTTTGACTAAGCTTGAATCTTTTGTTGTGAAAGCATACTTCAATGACTTTAATATTCACATATGATGTTCCTAGGACTTTAATTTACATGTTAGGATGTTAGGATGTTAGTTTGAGGATTTAGGGGTAAAATATATATTTTTCCACATATAGAGGGATAAAATGGTAATTTTACTCTAACATAGTTTTTTATGTTTCTAAACTGTTAGTGATGAGTTTTCGATGTTTAAAAATCTCTAATTATATTTTCTTGTATTTCATGCATTTTAATCCATCACGCAAAGATCACTGTAAGTTAGCTTCTAACTTATTGTCAGATTACTTTGTATGTGTTTGATAAGGGAACAGTTGTCTATGTTCTTAAGTTATTAGATTTGCCATGCTATGCCATGTCACTACATGCATGTCGTTACATATTATATTCTGTCATGCAATGTTTATCTGTTATACATTTTATTCTATCATAAAATGTTTATCTGTTACACATTATGCAATGCCATGAAACGTTTGTCCTTCATGTTATGCCATGTGACGAGATGTTTGTCTATTTCATGTTATGCCATGTCACAAAATGTTTGTCTATTTCATGTTATGTCATGTCATTCATCTCATGTACATGTCATGTTACCTTAGGTCTTATATCCTTTCGTTTTATGTTACGTCACATCTCAAGTATAGAGTGTATTTTGAAAATAATTTTCCACATCAAGTCAAGTCGGTGTATGTTTATCATGACCCTAAGTGCTATGATGGAACTCTTTTGTTCCACTGAAGTGTCTAAATTAGTCTGAAATCTCCTAGGTTGACAAGGTAAAGATCAACAGGCTTCAAATGGAGCCTAATTAACTGGTCACTAGAGTGAAGTGAGGCACTAACGTTTATGGTGTCTCCCACACGTTCAATTTCAGGTAAACCATGAGTATGAATGCATGAGCATGAACATGTACTTTGACCAAACACATATTTTTGTCCCATATGCAATCTTCTTTGAAAAATCAGTGATCTTGTAACCATGTATCAATGTAACAAAGTAAACATGTAACAAAATATCATCTTTCTGTTTCTTGTAAAAACTTAACAAACTTAATACATATAATAAGGTGGGTGGACACCTCATGGCTACGCCTAGGAACTGTGGGCTCCCTGCGAGTTACCACATCACATTGCCGACCCTCTTGACCGGGTATGAGTACATCAGAGTCCATATGGTACAACAGTTCGCAATTTGCCTTCACTGTACTTTACAATGTGTTGCACCCACTAGCATTAGGTGTGGATACTTCGATCTATAATCCTTTAAAAACCCCCATTTTAAGTTTTTTATTGTACTTCACAAATTAGGGTTACCACTCCAATTTATGCACTTAGAGTGGATAGAGTAGTTTTACGAGGATATTTTACCATCCTAGCATTGGTATGACAAAATTATTTCTTTTAATGCACAACCCGAAAACATGTGACATGTGACCATGTAACTTTCATGTAACAATTTCATGTATTTATACCATATATCAAGAATGCATCATGTGCATCACATATACTTTTGTACAACATGTGAAAGTTCAACAAAGCATATACCATTTCTCAGAACTCAAAACATGTCATTTGAACCAACCATTGACAAGCAACATTTTAACATAGCATGCCCGTATAAGATATGAATAAGTCATAGCATGTAACAAGTCGCAATTCAATAATCCAATTTAAGCAACTCAAAATGCAGAGTTTACATGTGAACATAAATACATTATCCAAGAGTAAGTTAGAGATTAACTAATAAGTTTTCCAAAAGCTTTTCTAATGATCAAGCAAGTTGAAAGTATATATTTTCAAACTATTAGACTTTGGATAACAAGCATCAATCCAAACATGTGTGGTGTGTACTAGGGTTTATGCTCTTAACCCTAATCGGCTATAAACTCCTTTTGTGACTCTTATAACTCATATACACACGATTGGAAGAACACAAGTGTGTGTGTAAGATAAGTATGGTTTCATTCAACAAAACCCTAATGGTTGAAAGTGCGTGCACTCTAGATTAGGCTTCTTACAATAATGAATAAATAGAACTTTACACGAAACCCTAGTAAGGGCCAAACATCTCCACTCTCTTTGTCCATTTTGTCATCAAGAACTCGGGTTCCTTAAGAGAAAACCCTAGACAAACTATACTCAATAAGGTTTAAGCATGGTTGCCTTCTAGTGGTCGAAACAATTATTCCTTCTTTCTCATGAAGCTTACAAGAAGGTTACAGCACAAATTTGAAACAAAAAATGTCCTTTGAGCTCCCTCTAGCAAGTGTATGGATGCCGGCCAACAATACCCCATATTTATTCTCCCCTTAGCTCCCACTTACTCTCTCTCTCTCTCTCCTATCATTACTTTGTTGTAGAATCCGAAAAGTTTCTGATGCATAGGCACCAAGTGGCATCCCTTACATGCTATGGCCGTAAGTCCCATCTTCTTCCCCTCATCATTGATTCTCAGGAACCTAAGGGACTCCTCATGCATGAGCTTCATGCATGAGGGACAAGTGGTGCCTTATGTTCTAGTCGAATCCCTAACTGTCTCCCAGCATTCCCCTTATGGTCTAGGTACAATGAACCTATGGAAAGAGACATGCATGGCTGCCAAGTGGTGTGCTCCCTAGAAGACCAAACCTCTCCTCATGATTACATCTTCTAGAAATTCCAAGGTGCTTATGCATGAATACCATGTAGCAAAATCAGTGAAGGTGGCGTGTGTCCCATAGTATTTTCGAAACTCTGTTTTCTCCTACCTTATTCCCTTTTTGGTCCAAGTACAATGAATCTATAGGATGAAGTTACATGATTGCCAAGTGGTATTGTGGGTGCTAGGGTTGGCATGTGCCCTAGATGAGCCGAAATCCCATGGGTTTCTTCCTTTTTCACATGACTTGTTCTAAAAGCTTGCAGCTTCAGTGCTTGAGAAACAAGTGGTGAGTGTCTCTTAGAAAGGCAAAACTCCCTTTCCCTAGGAGCCTAATGATTATGGCTTGGGAAAACTCAAGAGCCTTCTATCCAAAAGGGCACCTGTCACTCATTCCAAGACCCTAAATTCTTATAGGACTGAAAATTAGCTAGGTGTTGGGCCTTTTGTTGTGCTCGGGTGCTTATTGCACCAAAACAACATAGTCTAAGTCAATCTCACATTCTTAGCTTTCTCCAACAATTAGACTTAAGTCCATCTAGATCAAAATAGAAAATGAAGATACAAGTGATAAGTGTTATTTTTATATGATTTTTATTCCTCTTTTATTATGAAAAGTGTCATTTTTCCTTCAATACTATTGATTTTATTTTATTTCTATATATTTTTCTTTATTTTCTTGGATTTGAAGGAATAAGAAGATTTAGTGCAAAAGGAGAGAGTTTTTTTTATAAAAGAAGAGACTACGAATCCAAACCGATGAGAGGCGACGAGATTTGAAGAGAGTTGAGGAGATTTAGGCGAGGAGACTCAATGGCGACTAGAAGGCGCCACTAGAATTGGTAACCAAAATTGGCGACAAGAGTTAGGCGATAGCAAGAGATTTTACCTCATGGGTACGAAGACTTGGCACAAGGCTCCGGGTGGTTAGATTGGGTGACCAGTCTAAATGACCAACTTAAGCAACCAACCTAAACGACATTGTTGGCAACAACTACCAAAGGTTAGCAACCTTACCACTCAGTAGGTTGGCGAGAGGAGTCTTTCATTCTGGTAGGGAGTCTTTCATCTCGGTAGGCGAGGAGGCCAGTTATATTCAACGCACATAGGCATCTACCTGATGGGACCCTTACGAGTTTCACAATCAATTTACTGACCACCAAATCCTCCTGAACTCCATAAATCAAGCCGCATATCACTGAATCTTCTATTTTAGACAATTCCATTATTCTTGGGATAGATTTTTTTATGTTAAATTTTATCTTTAGAAACTATTTTCCAGATTTTTAGGCTAGATTGTAGCCGCAATTATCTTGTTTCCGGATTTAAATTTTGATATCTATTTAATCCCATCTTGTGGGATCAATAAGGGGAGATTTTAGAGTCTGAGTTTTAGAGTAAAAATAGTCCAGAATTTATTTTTAAAGTTTCTTTCAAGGAGGCATATCTGGGGGAGCAGAGGCGACGGTTGCATGCTTCATCAACTGACTCCAACGAAGAACACTAGTTTTATTATTTTTGTTTTCAATTTCATTATGAACAAATTTTATTTTCTAGAGCTTTGATGTAGTCTAGCTTTGAATACACAATTTATATTCTAATTTATTTTATTTCAATATTTCCATAATTGTGTGTTTATTCCTTGTTATTAATGCTTGTAATTTTCTATCTAATTATTGTTCGATCTATTGAATCACAATGAGACCGTGAGGTGATTTATGATTAAAACTCTAGGATTCAGCACCATTAGTGGAGTGAAAGTAGATATACTTTACTGCGATTTGTGTATTTTCAAGAAAAATTTAAAAAACTTACTGAGTCTCCAATTAGTTAAATTCACATATAGATATGGAGTTATTAGTTGGGCATATTTTTGGTATTGTTCGAGGAAAAATATTAAATAGTTATGGGATTTTTATCATCGACTTGGAATAATTAGAATTGTATAACGATGAAGAATTAATTGTGTGAGATTTATTAGGTGAAATCAAACACTCTAGATCTATTTTTATTATCTTTAAAATCTTAATTTTAACAGTATTGTCTTTAGTTTAATTTAGAAAATCCATTCTTTAAATTTCAATTTTCCAAATAGTGATTAATTAAGTCAATTTTAATACTCAATAGCATAATTATTCCTTGTGGGTTCGACATCTGTTTTCTTTAAAACATTTTATTACTTCTTATGATTTTGTACATTTGCAGATATATTTTTATGCGAACATGTTTTTGGCACTATTGCCAGAGAATAGTTATTTACTAGCTAAATTTTTATTACTTGGATTTTATTTTATTAATTTAAATTAGATTTTAGTTTTATTTTACTTGCCCCGATCTAAATCATTAGAGCATACACTTTTCAATCCCGAGATTGAAAGAACCTTAAGTCGAAAAAAAAAAAAGATGTCACTGCATCTAAATTTAATATGGTCGACCAGGAGCAAAAGGCGTTAAGAGACTATGTTATGCCCTTTGTTAATGGGGCAACATCTAATATAAGGCAGCTAGCTATACAAGCCAATAACTTCGAGATCAAGTTGGTCATCATTCAAATGATTCAATAAACTGTCCAGTTTGGGGGGGCTGTCACAAGATGATCCTAATGTCTATATTGCAAATTTCTTAGAAATTTGTGATACTTTTAAACACAACGGAGTGACAGATGATGCGATTCGATTGAAACTTTTTCTTTTCTCACTTAGGGAAAAGGCAAAAGGTTGGTTGAACTCTTTGCCACCCAGCATCATCACAACGTGGGAGCAGTTGACACAAAAATTATTTAGCAAAATATTTCCCTCCGGCTAAGATAGCGAAGTTAACGAATGATATCACTACGTTCACCCAATTTGAGGGTGAATCATTATATGAGGCATGAGAGAGATACAAGGATGTATTGTGAAAGTGTCCACATCTTAACCTCCCAGCCTGGCTTCAAGTACAGACATTTTACAATGGTTTGGGACCCACAAATCAATATATGGTTGATGCAGCCACAGGAGGAACATTAATGAGTAAGACCTCTGAAGCTGCATATGAATTTCTAGAAAAGTTGGTGTTTAACAACTATCTGTGGGCCATAGAGAGAGCAATGCCAAATAAGGCAGCAAGTGTCCTTAAGCTTAACTCCATGCCCGCAATTTCAACTCAGTTGGCAAATCTATCCAAACAAATGGGTAAAATGAACATTAATGCTATTCAAACTAATGCTATTTGTCATCATTGAGATGGAAATCATTTAAGTGTAGATTGCCAAGTGGGAAATATTTTTGCCCAACCGAGTTATGAACAAGCCCATTATTTGTGTCCAATTTTCAACGTCAAACAATCCTTATTCAAACACGTTCAATCCCGGATGGAGACATCACTCTAACTTTTCATGGAGCAATAACCAAGTGCCGGTTAGACCACCTCAACAGTTTTTACAGCAAGAGAAGAAGCCGACACTTGAAGATATGTTCATGTAGTACATGCAAAAGAATGATATGGTGATCCAAAACAACTCAACTTCAATCTACAATCTTGAGGCACAAATCAATCAGCTCTAAACATGCTTACAGAGAGGACAACAGGGACTTTACCAAGCAACACTGTGACCAATCCGAAAGAACATGTCAAAGCCATCACATTGAGAAGTGGGCAGACATATGACCAGCCAAAGACAATAAATACTGAGTGAGGTGCAGAAGTTGTTGGAAATGTGGAGTAGGAGAAGAAGGAAACCGAGTACGAGGTGAAAGAAGCAAAGTGGGATGCGACTGACCAGCAAGCTGAGAAGACTAAAGTGAATAAAGCGATTGCAAAACCCAAGAAATCCAAAGAGTTTAATTGTGAAACTTATTCTCCTTCAATTTATGATCCACCAAATCCTTTTGCACAAAGATTAAGAAAAAATAGGATTGATAATCTATTCTCTAAATTTCTGAGTATACTTAAACAACTGCATATTAATATTCCTCTCATTGAAACTTTAGAGCAAATGTCTAAATATGCAAAATTTTAAAAGGATAAATTATCAAACAAGCGGAAGTTGGAGGAGCATGAGACTATAATGCTGACCGAGGAGAGCAGTACAATTTTACAAAAGAAGCTACAGCCTAAGTTGAAAGATCAGGGGAGTTTCACGATCCCTTGCACTATAGGAAATTCTTATTTTGATAAAGTTTTATGTGGCTTAGGGGCAAGTATTAATCTAATGCCTCTCTCTATTTTCAGGAAACTAGGTCTTGTAGAAGCAAAGCTGTCCACTATCTCTCTACAGTTGGCAGGCAGATTTATTAAATACCCGAGAGGACTCATTGAGGACGTACTGGTGAAAGTTGATAAGTTCATCTTCCCAACCAACTTCATTGTACTCAATATGGAAGAGGACGAGGAGATCCCTTTGATACTGGGCCAACCTTTCCTTGCGACGGGGAGAACTTTAATTGATGTCTAGCAAGGAAAACTCATTTTGAGGGTCAATGAGGAGCTGGTCACTTTTGACGTATTTAAATATATGGAATTCCCTTCCGAGGTACCTTCTTGTTTTCAAATAAGCGACCTAGACGTGATCATGACCGATGAGACTTATGGAGCTGAATTTCCAAAGCTCTCACTTGAGGTATGTCTTCTTACTCATTCTACATCTATTGAATTCGAAGATGAAGAGGTTAGGGAGTGTGAGAGATACTTGGAGGCTACACCATCCTTTCCTCCTTCAATAAAATCGAAAGTGGAAGAGCTAAACCCATCTCCAAGTAAGGAACCACCAAAGCCTGAACTCAAACAGCTTCCATCAACTTTAAGGTATGCTTTCTTAGGCCAGGACTCTACTTTTTCAATTATTATTAACAGTTCCTTAAGTGTTGTAGAAGAAGAAAAGTTGCTAAGAGTCTTGCGGGAAAATAAGATGGCCTTGGGTTGGACCATCTTGGATATCAAATGAATTAGTCCTTCAATTTGCATGCACAAGATTCTAATGGAGGATAATTTTAACTCGATCATCCAACCCCAAAGGAGATTGAATCCATCGATGCAAGAAGTCGTGCTTAAAGAAGTATTGAAGCTTTTAGATGCCGAGATCATTTATCCAATCTCAGATAGTGCATGGGTAAGTCTAGTGGAAGTTGTCCCAAAGAAATGACGGATAACATTGATCAAGATGACAACAACGAACTCATACCGACGAGAACGGTTACGGGATGGCAAGTATGCATAAACTATCGAAGGCTGAATGATGCAACTCGGAAAGACCATTTTCCCTTTCCTTTTATTGATCTAATGCTAGAAAGACTAATGCATAAGTTTCATGTCCATGCATTCATTTTGACTTTGCTTAAATATGCTTACGATATCTATTACATATTATTTGTTTACTTATTGACATTTCTCGAAATCTCACCGTTGTAATTTCCACTACCATTCCCCTACTCAGAATGGTAGAAGTTGTGACAGAAACCCAAGAGGATAGTCATGGGGAAACGCAAGAGACCAACTCCCCAGATTCCTAAGGAGACTTCAAAAAGACGCGAGGTCTTTAAAGAGCCGTCTGTTTTGGAAAGGATGGAAGCTGCTGACCAATTCATCACTAAGGTGTTGCCGTTTTTGTTTTTTAGCAATTGAGGAGGATTATGAATCAGGACAAGGCCAAGTAGGATCGGCCTCACTAAAGGACTTATGTTATGGGACCCTTTTGATGACGAAGTTGACGAGAGATAGGCTTCGGGTCTCCCGAAGGGGGCCATGGCGGCCAAGGATTCTGGTCGTCGTTCTTTTGCTGATCTGGTATCTGTGGTTCCGCAACCACTTCCAGAATTATTGGTACCTCATCGTGGGCCAAAGTACGTGGATGGAGAAATGTGTTTTCAGTTCACCAAGGAGGAAATTGCTCGATCTGCGGAACCTTTTCGGTTCTCTATTGTGCTGAAGTTTATAAGACAGAGACCTTAATTGGATGTGATTCGGTCGTTTATACATCTCCGCTGGGGATTATCTTGCATGCCGATGGTTACAGCAATGCGGAGATCAAGAAATGTTTTCATTCGAATGACCAATGAGCAAGATTTCTTCAAAGCAATTTCTCGTGAATCTTGTGAAGTAAATGGGAATCAGTATCGTGTTTTTCACTGGAATCCAGAGTTTAATGAAGATGAGGAACCGTCTTTGGTCCCAGTTTGGATTGTGCTGCCGGGGCTTCCTCCAAATTTCTATCATGAATCTTTTCTAAAGATTTTCACTACTCCGATTGGTAAATTCATTAGAAGAGATAATACAACCAAATGTGCAACTCGCATGGATGGAGCTCGTTTATGTTTGGAGATGGATGCATCAAAAGAACCAATTTCTTATTTTTGGATTGGGATGCCTGGATCGGGACACAAGCAAGAAATCATTTATGAGACGCTTCCAGCGTTTTGTACTCATTGTAAAATTCAAGGGCACAATGCTCGTACCTGTAAATTACATAATCGGAGAGATGGAGAAAAGATTTGGATACGAAAGAATGTAAAAGATTCTGAAGAAAAAAAAACAGAGATACAAGAGGAAAATAATGTTGAGTTGGATAAAGGCAAGGGAGTGATGATGGAAGTAGGATTGGCTCAAGGAGATACGGAAAAAATAGTATTGTCGCAGGATCAAACTCGGGATTGTGGTGCTCAAGATCATCAACAGGAAATGGGTGATAAGGAGGGGGAACCTCTGGATAAGTTGGAGGGTCAAGAAATGGATGTTAGGTTGATTGAAGAAAATGAATTATCTGGTAAGGATTATCATGTAGAGGAGATAGAAGATGAAGAAACAGAGGGATTAAAAATGAATGAATTAGTACAGCTGGCAGGGGAGGGGTCGACGGAAGAGAGGTTTGCTGGGGTTGTTAATACAGAAAATCTGGATAGTAATTTGATTTTTGAAAAGGAATTAGAGCCAATAGTTTCTGATTCGGAGCTAGGAAAAATACCTGAGGAGAATACTAAATGTATGGAGGATACGGTTTCTAAACCAGATACGGAGCTAAACGTGGAACATTTCTCGAAACAAAAAGACTATGCTTCAGATAACGAGGGTGCGGATGTTAAGCGAAAAGGAACGAGGAAAATATTTCAAAAAGTTCGAAGTTCGAATCGGGTAAGTTCTCGGCCAAATAAATTTTCTTTATGATTGGTCCAATTTTATCATGGAATATTAGAGGATTTGGAACTTCTAGAGGTCGTTTAAAAAGTTTGGTTCGGAAATTAAACCCAAAAATTGTTGCATTAATGGAACCTTTTGCTTCATCGGATAAGGTGCAAGAGGTCGCTCGGTTTCTTCATATGGATAAGTTTATTATAAATGATGGGGAGTCTGGTAAGATTTGGGTGTTTTGGCATGATGATATTTCAGTTCAGCCGATTATTTGCAAAGAACAATATATTTTAATTCATGTTGGAGTGGGAAATAACGCTGTCATTTGTTGTTTTGTTTATGCAAAATGTAATTTGGGTGAGAGGAGAGAATTGTGGGAGTCCCTCAATGGTCAACTAATAGGTAATGAACCTTGTATTGTTATAGGGGATTTTAATATTATAAGGGAAGACTCGAAGCGTAGAGGTGGTAGACCACGTCCTAGAATGGCTATGGAGGATTTTAATAACTGGATTGATAATTGTGGTTTAATGGACATGAAGTCGTCGGGAAGAAGATTTTCTTGGTGTAATGGCCAAAGAGGGTTAGCACGTAGTTGGGCAAAATTGGATAGAGGTTTAGTTAATGCCAGTTGCTTGACTAGATTTCCAAATATGAATAATTGTTATTTATCGAGATCAACTTCTGATCATTCACCTATGTTTATTCAATTTCAGTCTGATCTTTTTAAGTATGGACATTCTCCATTTCGGTTTCAGCAGATGTGGATAGAGCATCCAGATTTTCATCAGTTTGTGGGTAGAATTTGGATAGAGGAGGTGGGTGGTTTTGGTCTTCTGAAGTTGGCTTTTAAGCTTAAAAAATTAAGAGGTTCTTTACGTGAATGGAATAAGTGTATTTTTGGTAGAACCGAAGCTCATATTCAGGGGTTAGAAAATAAAATTGAGGAATTGGAATCTGAACTACAACAGCATTGGAATCCGGCGATTGATCAGGATCTTGTGAGTAAAAATATGGAGCTAGCTAGTTGGCGTAGACGGGAAGAAATTAGATTGGCTCAATTGGCTAAAATTAAATGGCGGGCGGAAGGGGACCAAAATTCATCTTTCTTTCATGCGATTTTGTCTTTTAAACGGAAACAAAGAGTCTCGGACATGAGACTACAAGATGGAACTTATTTGGGATCTCCTGAGGAGATCCATTTAAGTGCTGTCATTTATTTTTCAAATTTTTTACAAACTGAAAGTCATGATAGTTTACCGGATTTATCTCATATTATTTCGGCTGTTATTTCTTTGGAGGATAATGAGATTATTGGGGCTATTCCTTCGATTAATGAAGTGAAAAATGCTCTGGATTCCATTCCTTCTAATAGTGCGCCAGGGCCGGATGGTTTTGGTTCGGGTTTTTTTAAGAGTGTCTGGGATATTATTAAGATGGATATTATGGCAGCGGTGGAAGAGTTTTTTAGAGGTGGTAAATGGTCGAGATTTTATACGTTGTCTTATGTGGTCTTAATTCCTAAGATGGATAAGCCTAATGGGTTTGATAAATTTAGACCAATAAGTCTTTGTTCGGTGTTTTATAAAATTTGCTCTAAGGTGCTTGTAAACCGTTTGGCTGTTTTGCTTCCTAAAATTATTTCTGTTGAACAAGGTGCGTTTATTCCTGGAAGAAGTATTTTTGAGAACATTAGTCTAACACAAGAAATGGTCCATTCTATTAATAAAAAAATTCATGGGGGTAACGTGGTATTGAAGCTTGATATGGCCAAGGCTTATGATCGTGTTGAGTGGGATTTTCTATTGAAGGTACTTCAATCTTTTGGGTTTTCTCCTGCTGTTTGTGGTCTTATTAAGGAGTGTATTACTACGCCTTGGTACTCGATATTAATGAATGGTACTACAAAAGGTTTTTTTAAAGGTGGTAGAGGATTGAGGCAAGGTGATCCTTTGTCGCCTTATTTGTTTATTATTTTACAGGAGGTTCTGTCTCGTCTTATAAAACAAAAGGTGGAAGAAAAAAGTTTTGGACATTTTTCTCAACCTAGAGGTACGATTTTAGTATCTCATCTAATGTATGCGGATGATGAGGTCATATTCACTAATGGTGGTTGTCGATCAATTCGGTGTCTACTAAATATTTTGAATACATATGAGAAGTGGTCTGGTCAATTGATTAATAAAGAGAAAACTGCTATGTATTTCTCCAAAAAACTTTCGATGGCTAGAAGAAGGAATCTTAAACGATTGACAGGATTTTCGGAAGGTAAGTTTCCTTTCAAATATTTGGGGGTGCCTATTGTTTCGGGTAGAATGAAAATTGGTGATTTGGAAGAGTTGGAGAACAAGGCTAAAAGAAAAATTAGTGGTTGGAAAATGAAATTACTTTCAGCGGGGGGTCGAGTGATTTTATTGAGGCATGTTTTGGCTAGTATGACGTTACATCAACTAGCAGTTTTACAAGTTCCAAAGTTAATTATTTCATCATTAAATCGGTTAATGAGTGATTTCTTTTGGGGAGAAAGGGATGGAAAGGGTAAGAAAAAATGGGTTGCTTGGAGGAATATTTGTATGCCAATAGAAGAAGGAGGTTTGGGTATTAGATCGTTTGATGATATGCAAAAGGCTCTTCATTTAAAGCTTGCCTGGAAATTGATGCATGAAGACTCTCTTTGGACAAATTTTTTTCATTCAAAATATATGGGAAATAAACCTTTGATGTTGTTGGACTCTAAAAAGGGGACAAGTTTTTGGCAGATGATTGTTAGAAACATTCCTACAGTTTTGAGCAATTCTAAATGAAAAATTCGAGAAGGTAATGTATTTTTTTGGTATGATAAATGGTTGGATCAGGGGCCTCTTGCTGATAATGTTTTGGTAAGTGAGCAACCTCTTTTGAAGATAAAAGATTGTATATTGGATAGAGGATGGGATATGGCTCGGTTAGAGAGGCTTGTCGGGTCTGAAGCTGCAGAGAGGGTATTAGAGGTTTTTGCAAATTGTAAAGAAGGCAGTGATTTGTTAATCTGGACTACTAGTGAAAGTGGAAAGTTTTCAACAAAATCAGCTTGGGATTGTGTTCGTGTTAGAGGTCAGAATTTTGAGGGGAATAAGTGGATTTGGAATAGCATTCTTCCAAAAAAAATTTCGGTATTTATGTGGAAGGCTTGGCATGGAGCTTTAGCAGTGGATGATAAAATTCGGAGAATTGGTATTCCTTTAGTCTCGAGATGTAACTGTTGTATTCAAGGACAATATGAAGACTTAAATCATGTTTTATTTGCTGGTGAAGAGGCTGCCGAAGTCTGGAAAAAAATTGGAGTTATGCTTGGGCTACCTATTGGAAGGAACTGGTATGAAACATGTCTTAGTTGGTTTAGGAGAGCTTCTAATGCCTCTCAATCTGGTGTCATTTTGGGTGTATTACCTACAGTGATCTCGTGGAGGCTTTGGACTAGGAGATGTAAAGCCCGTATGGAAGGGAAGATTGAATCTGGTCATGTTGTGTGGCAATCTATCAAACAGTGGGTGGGCGTTATCTGTCAAGGGCTTTCAAAGCCTAAGAAATTTAATCCGATTGACCTTTACATTCTTAATTGTTTTAATTTACAGCAAGTTCCAATCAAACAACAAAAGATTGATTACATAGCTTGGTCTAAGCCGGAACAAGGTCGTGTGAAGCTTAACACGGATGGAAGTAGTCTTGGGAATCCAGGTGTGGCAGGGGCAGGAGGTGTGATCCGGGATATGCATGGTAATCTGTTGTTAGCATTTTCAAAGAACATTGGTTAGGGTACCAGTAATTATGCCGAGTTGAGAGCTCTAGTGGAGGGTGTCAAACATTGTAAGAATTTGAATTTTATTGCAGTAGATGTTGAAATGGACTCTAAAGTGGTTCTGGCATGGTTAGATAATAAACGCTGTGGTAGCTGGTATTTGGAGGATTTTTGGGAGGAATTGCAACTTCAGATCATTAATATGGATATACGGTTTATGCACATTCATAGGGAAGGAAATGGGGTTGCGGATTGGTTAGTTAAAAGGGGGGCAATTGATGGTGATGTGGTATGGCAGAGCATGGGTGAAGTTTCTCCTCTGTTACGGGGTTTGATTAGAGTTGATAAATGGGGACTTCCTTCTGTTAGGCGGAAGAAATAGATGAGTCTTGTGTTGGTTCTGGTTTTCGTTTCGTGTGGAGCTGTTTCGCGGTTGAGTGGTTCAGGGTTCGGTCTTGTTTTTGCTGGTATATGCAGGTTTGTTTTCCAGTTTTCGTTTTGCTGGTTTGGATCTGTAGCTTTAGGTGGATTTGTATTTTGTTTTTGGATTTTGGTTTAGATACAAGGGATGGTCTGTATCCTGAGTGTCAGTTTTGTTACCACGGTTTTCCTCCGCCATAAGTGAGGTTGATTAATAAAATTGGGACGGGGCCGCTAATGGACAGGTGGTTTCCGGCTCTTCTATAAAAAAAAGAATGACTTATTTTGATTAAACTTGATATGATGGTCCCACGTTTTGGAAATTTCTTTTGGAACAATTAAGTCTTTTGATGACTATTATGAAAAATTATACTTTGGGATTTATGTGCTTCAGTACCATGATATATGTCTTGTTTATTTGACCTAAGTAGAATTTTTGCTACAATTTACTGCATAATATTAGATATCAATAGGTGCATTGCATCTTAACCGTCATGTATGAGGGGTATGCAGCCTTGTGTTACATATTCCGACGCTTCAGTCACCGTTCAATCCCAAGCGGGGGCTCGGGGCGTCACACAAAACAACCCTATTCATAAGTGAATACAAAAACATTGACTAAGCTAAGACCAAAACAAAAAAAGACTAGATTGGGTTCCAAACAACTGTGGGTACTTGGCTCGCATATCAACATCTTTCTCCCAAATCGCTTCCTAAACATTAAAATTTTGCCAAAATACTTTGACCAATAGAGTTTTGCGGTTCTGCAATTTTTTTTTCCTTCCAATCAATGATTTGTACTGCTTTTTCCTCGTAGGTTAAGTTGGATTACGTATGCTATCGGGGTCTGTGTAACATCCCGACCCAAGCTAGGTTCTTAAGGTGAGGACTTAATTTATGTTTTGACCTAGGTGGATTTAAGCCCAAAAGATTATAAAGACTAGAACCATGTGAGTGAAGTGAACTGTAACAACCCATCCTTAATAATAGAGCCAAGATTGGACAAGACAAATAGCCCGATTAGAAATCCACTCAAACATAGGTTGAGCCCAAAAGCTCAACTTTAGTGTCTAGGTCATGAAGGGCCCAAGGCTCCATTAAGCCCAAACAAAGTTTACAAACCAAGCCCAACCACATGGGCCGAATGCTCACAAAGGCCCAAAATCCATTTCTAGTCCAACCCATCATCCGATTCCATTAGACTTCTTATTTCAAAAACTTCCAATTTTACCCTCACAAAGTCCACTATAGAAGAGAATTCTATCAAGGCACTTCACTTGATTTGTGTAATCCTTAAGCTCTACATTAAATTAGAGTTAGATGGGATTAAACCAAGGAAAAACTGAAAACATGACTTATTCCACATGTCATGTTTGGTCAAACCTCATTTTCTCTTTGTATTAGTCACAATAACATAAATGATTATATCTTTCTTAGAACAACACCTAAACCTACTTAGTAACTAAAATCCAAGACAAAAGCATGTGAAAAAGAAATGACACACACACGCATAAGGCCATATTAGTTACCACATGTCCATTTCGGGCAACACTTGTCCAACCATAACTAAACCTCATCTCCATGTTACCTTGTTAATTAGACTAGTAAAAGGTGCCACCAACATAAATAACACATGACATTTAGATAGTGTTATTAGTAAAGAGACCAAAAGCATAGAGCACAAGACACACCTAGGATATGACACTACAAGCCATATTCGGACCAACCTACAAGCCAAGTGTTGGAGAAAACACTTTCCCAAGTCATTGGCATTGGCCCCAAGCAAAGAGTAGGAAATTTCCTATCATTTCTAATGAAATGATAGTAGGTTCACAAATGGTGAGATTTACTTGAAATCTCAGTAAGTTAGACAAATAACGTGCATAAAGATAGACTATGCATGAAAAATGATAAACATGAAATGCATGCAATGTAGAAAAACTATATTTGTCTCCTATTCAGATTTCTCAAGAAGATAGATTTTTTATGCACATTTTCTTACAGAGACCATACTTATACTTTCATTGTAAAAACTTAGTTTTTCATAAAATCATGGAATTAACGTAGCGTATGATATCGTCATAGTTCCCCGTATGCACTATGAGTACCTGTTGGTGACCGTAGGACAACTTATGTTGAAACTACGTTATCTATAGACTCGTTCTGTGACGCCCCCAAATTTTGCTTGGGATCAAACAGACATCTGAAGCGTCGAGACATACAACACAAGGTTACATGGCCCCATTCATGACAATTAAAGATGATGTGTTCCTAACATGCATATAGCATTATGCAATATTCGCAATGGATATATTTTTTTCTTTAGCAATACTATGCACCAAATTGAAAATATCTCAAATACTTATAACATACTTCAAACAAAAGGTCATATTAAACAACTGAGATCATAACGCTAGTCCAAAATAGCTATGATCAAAAGAGTATTGGAGATGCAACTCCATGGTACAAGTAGTAAATTAAGTTAACTACTATAATGACATTGACGTCACACCGTCGACCATTTCCAATTGGTTGAATACTGGTTCTCCTTCAAGTATTGTAACAAGATATACCGTTCGAGGGGGGGGGGAATGGTAGTTGGGACTACCACAATAAGATTTAACTACAAATATTAGCAAG
Organism: Juglans regia; assembly: GCF_001411555.2. Classification (NCBI taxonomy): domain Eukaryota; kingdom Viridiplantae; phylum Streptophyta; class Magnoliopsida; order Fagales; family Juglandaceae; genus Juglans; species Juglans regia. The sequence continues at coordinate 29,651,335 of NC_049901.1, read as the reverse complement.
TTAATAGAAAACCTCAACACAAGTTAATGATGCATGCATGATAGTAAAAGCATGAATACACAATCAAATTCATAAATAATCATAGCATAACTTGATATACAACATAACATAACTAACATAACTTAAACTGAAGCGTGAACTGAACTTGACTTGCTTAAACTGAACTGGACTTAAACTGAGACTTGACTTTACATGAACTTGATCTGAGACTTGAATTAACGTAAACTTGGAATCTTGTTCTTTAACTGATTAAACTCAACTACTTGGGTGCTGCGTGAGTCCCCTAGAGCCATGTGTCTATGCCGATTACCACATCACAACACAGGTATCTGCACTACCTGTGAGTGCGTTGTATGTGTCATACTCACTATGGTTCCCATACTTCGTGTGCCACACTCACTGTGTGTAATACCAGGTCCAGCCAAGTCTATTAAATATTTTTTAGCTTATGTATAAATTTTTTTTAGGCTTTATGATTGAAAGATATTGTTGGACGAGAGAGTTATGCTTGAACATGAGGCCACCACAATACTCAGTGCATGCTAATTGCCATGCACGTCCCTATGTGTACAGAAACAAGCAAAGTTCCCACCGCCTGGCCTATTTTACTCATAGTAAAACAAATACTTGGCTAAGTACAGCCTTTCTATTTTTTTTTATTCCCCTTAAACTGCAACAGTCCACATTCACCACTCCATGCACATCTCTATCCCTCACATTTACGACAACTGTCACAATTCTTATACAACATGTATGCATTAGACGTTGGTGTTCTTTCCTATAGTGTTGCCTGTGACGCCCCAAAATTTCGCTTGGGATCGGACGAACATTTGAAGCGTCGAGACATGCAACACAAGGTTACTTGCCCCCGTTCATGACAAATAAAATGCAATATTCGCAGCGGATAATAATTTTTTTTTCTTCAGCAATACTATGCACCAAACTGAAATAACCCAAATACTTAAAACATACTTCATACATAATGACATACTCAAAAACTGATATCACAACACTAGTCCAAAATGGTTGTGATCAAAAGAGTGATGGAGATTGAACTCCACAAATACAAGTAGTAATCTGAGGTAACTACTGTACTAACACCTATGTCGCATCGTCGCTTAGTCGACCGTTTCCAATTGGTCGATTTCCGATTCTCCTTCAGATCCTGTAATAAGATCTACCATTCGGGGGAATGGTAGTTGGGACTACCACAATGAGATTTGATTACAAATATCAGCAAGTTAACAGGAAACTTCCACACAGGTTAATGATGCATGCATGGCAGTAAAAGCATGAATGCATAATCAAATCATAAGTAATCATAGCATAACTTGACATACAACATAACATAACTGGCATAACTTAAACTGAAACTGAAGCTTAGCATGAACGTGACTTGAAACATAACATGGACTTGAAACATAGCATGAACGTGAACTTGAAACATAACATGAACTTGAAACATAACATGAACGTGAACATGCATAATTTGAACATGAACTTGAGCATGACATAACATAAATGTGAACTTGGAACATAACGTAAACGTGAACATAACATAACATGAACTTGGAACATATTCTTGTCTCATGGGATTACCATGATTGCGTGAACGTAAACTTGAACATAACATAACGTGAAACATGACTTGAACTTGGAATCTTATTCAATAGACTTAATCATTAAAGTGACCATACGGGTGCTACACAGGTCCCCTTGAGCCTTGTGTCCCTGCCGATTACCGTATCACATCACAGGTTTCTATACCAGCTGTGAGTGCGTTAATACGTACTCCACAGTTGTTGTGGCCCCAAGTATTCTACGTGTCACAATTGCTGTGTCTCACATAATGTATGCTCCACAGTTGTTGTGGCCCCATGACTTATTTGTTTGTGCCACACTTGCTGTGGACACACGTAACATAATGTGTGGCACCATCGGCGTTAGTGCCTGGTGCGCTCCGGTGACCAGCTAATTAGGCCCCATTCGCAACCTGTTGACTGTACTTCGTCAACCCAGGGAATTTCACACCTATTTAGACACTCCAGCGTGAACAAAGGAGTTCCACTAGGATATTACCCCATCCTAGCGCTTAGGGTCGTGATTGACATAAATAACTTAACTGGCATACATGACATTTCGTAACGTGACGTAACATGAACTTGACATAAAAGACAGAAGTCATGACGTATCATAACGTGACATGAACGTAAGACGACAGACATGACATACTTCGAGACATAAATGTAACATAGAACATTTCATAACATGGCATACATATAACATGCAACATTTCGTAACATGGCATACCATATAACAGACAACATTTCTTAACATGACATAACATGTGACAGTGAATATTACGTGACATGAAATACATGTAACAAATGGCATACTTAACTTAACATGACATACTTGCAATGTATAGCAATGTATAGCAATACGTGACATAATATCTTGTGTAACATATGAATAATTCATGACAGAATAAATTTTGTGTAACAGATAAATATGTAATGACTTGGCATGGCACATATGATAACATGCATACATACACTTTAGTTCCCTTACTTATCACTCATACACATTAAACTGATAGTAAGTTAAAAGCTAACTTACCTCGATCTTCGAGCTTCGAGACAAAACTCAAGTGCGATCATGAGAAACTGAAAGTAGCGATTTCTAAAAATTAGAACTTAATCACTAACAATTAGGAATATGGAGAAATATCAACTTCGAGTAAAATTACCATTTTACCCTCTACTTAAGGATTTTGCATCCTAACTATAAAAATCACCAAAATTTACATACCTTATATAAATTTTGTCCTAAACTCAAATATCAATTCAAAAAAATTTAAAACTAAACACAACCATTAAAACTCTATAGGGCCGAAACTTACAAAGGCTATTTCCTTTGATTTTGTTGTAATTCTTTCAAATTTCAAAACTCATGATTAAACCAAAATTTTTCTTCTACTTTACTCATAACATATTCCTAAGAATAATCATGTTTTGAATCATGAACAAATGTCGTCAAAATCACTAAAACCATACTTGAACTTTTTGGTTTCTCTTCTAAGTTCAAAACAGATTTTTGTTTCAAACTTGTTTTGATCAACCTCTTGATCCATGACTTATAAAGAAGTGATCTTCAAACCAAAACATCACATGGTTTAAAAAGGTGTCCTAAAACAGATCCAAGCTTCAAGCTCAAGATCACATGGTTAAACATCACCCAAAACATAAATTTAGCCAAGAACATCATCACTTTGGCCTAACCAAATATCTGAATGCATAAAATTTCATATGTTCGAAACTAACATCAAATATCTTCAAAATAACATGCTAACATGTATATAAGAGGCTTAGGATCTTCCAATAAAAATATCAAAGCCATTGGATTAAGATTAAACCGTAAAAGATTTAAACTTTCTCAAAACAGAAACTGTTTTTCCTCTTCCAGTTTCTAAGTTTCTAGACCTAAGAAAATATTTCACCAAAACTTTTAATCATGCAACAAATACTCAACCAATAATCATATACACATGTTAACAGTACTCCATAAAACTTTCGGACCAAGATCTATTCATTAGCTTGGTCAAAAACGCCAAAATATAACACACTCTCCAGTTTATCGCCCAGAATGAACTTTCTGAGGTCTAAACAACTTTTGACCGAACAATGATCTCCAAATGGAACGAATAAGGTATCCACGTAAACTAGACTCCAAAATAAATAACTTTCATGAAGGAAACTTTGCGAGAAAACACTTATAAAAGCTTCGAAACAGGCATTCAAAAGAGGTACGAAAAACTGTCCGAGAGTGTCTTTTGTGTTCTATGAAGGAAAAGTGTAAAGGAGGGCTGCTTTTCGTGGGAAGTGGACTGAAGAGCCTCTTACACAAGTTATGGGAAGTGATATGACTGAAGGAAAGGTTGAGTGTTGGCCTTTTCTTCTCATAAAAATCAGTCCAAGATCTTTTCTCAAAGTAGAGTGTAAGAGTGAAAGAGTGAGGTGGCCTTTTACCTTTGTATTTCAAGAACCTTCTAGGCCCTTCTTGTATAGATCTGGCCAGCCAAGTGGGGGTACAATACTTAGCCATGAAGCAATGCTAATGGTGACCAATTTCGTGGGCCTTAATGGGCCTAAACCGAATGGGCCTAAATTTTGGGATTTAAAGAGGGTTTGGGTTGCTATCAAGCCCAATTCTAATATCACTTGGCCCAATCAATTTTTCAAGGTTAACAAGGTTGGATAATGATGTTCTAACACAAATTTGAAGGATTAATAACATGTGGAAGTGATTTAATCAAGTGATTAAACACAATGCTAGAAATCGGATTAGAAAGGGTTTGAAGGCCAACTTTAGGGTTTTGGGGAAACTGTTTAGGGTTTCGATTTCAACAAAGTTTTTGGGCTTTCAATTGGATTCCCACCATTTAGGGTTTCACTAGGATTGAAAACCTCTTTGGTCTGGCACAATTTGGTTGAGCAGATGAAACAAAGTTTTGCTTAAGTGGCATGATTTCATAGCTTGATTCCTTCAAATCCATCAAACGCTCCTCATGGTGCCAAGTGTCTAATATTATTCACTGAGTGTGGCTAAGATCTTGCCAAGTATCCAAATAAAATTTCTCTAATCTAATTTGGATATTCCACACTGTGATTTTGAAACACTGTAATTGGTGCGCTTACCGAGATTACTATTCACTCCAAAAAAGTGAATCATAAACTTAGCACTAAAAATTCCTAAATATTCATATTAACATATAGTGAAAATATTTTACCGAAATTCAATCTCAAAGTGCCCATAAAAATAATTTCACAATTTTCAACAGACGTTTCGTCCGGAATTATGAAAATAGGCTATTGTGCCATAAAATCCTAAATAATCCACTGAGTCTAATGGCGTAGACCATAATGCATTCTGACACTTCTAACCACCTCAAATAAATAAAACTCATATTTCTAGCACCATAGTGAGTGATAACACTGACTATGTTGACAGACTTAAAACCTATGCAATTGGTCGATTCGTAAAAACTTATGGAGATTTTACGAGATTCCTAAAGTCAATAGAAATTCCACCATTGAATTTCTAGCGGGCTGTTACATTGCCACCACTAGATTTTATCGGTGAAATAATTTCTTCATGTTGTTAACCAGCTAGCACCCGAGGCCAAACAAAACAAATTGCACTGAACGCCATCCTCGGCACTGTAGCATCACCAACCTCATGCATGTTCATCATTTCTTCGCTAGCATGACCTCCGTAAGCCAACCACCATAGCCCACTGTCCAACAGCTCTGAGCATCAGGACGACACTTCCCTCACAAGGCAGAAGCCACTGGCGCCACCACCCCTCCCCCATCTCGCAGAAAACCCAACCGTTTATCCCCTGTTTTAGCTCTAAAAAACAGAGTACCGTCGCTGTTGGAATACCACAGACCAACGCCCTCTTAGCCACTATGACCCTCCGAGTGCCACCCAAGTTGCCTAGCTGCTATCACTGCTCCTCCGTGTCGCTGACGAAAGGCTCCCCTTAACACCTCTGTAAGTCACTACCACCCCTCCATCTCTCTCTCTCTCTCTCTCTCTCTCTCTCTCTCTCTGTATTAACTTCTTCCTCATGCTGTGATTACTCTATCTCCATTCTTTCTCCTTTCTCTTAGTGCACTACTGTCGAGACAACCACCTTCCACTCGCCTAGCCCGTCACATCTTGCCCCTCCATGCATATCTCAGTTTTAGTTGTAAGTCCATGCCACTGCATTTCATTTCATTTGTTTTTCATGTTTATTGACTTAAAGAGTTATATATTTATATATGGGTAATTCTGTAACCTAATAGCATAGGACTTATTACCGTTATGCCCTTTGATCATGTTTTCAAATGATAAGTACTAAAAAAGCTATTGCATAGTTTGTCTACTAAATAAATAAAATTACATTATTACCTTTGAGTTACAAGTTGCATTCTTGTGCTTTAAAGTTTTAATATGTATTTGTAAATACTAAGTTTTCCGTGTTTACATAAATTATTTTGGTAAGTTAATTTTATTTGAAGTAAAGTTTTCTTTCAAAAGTAAGTGATAATGCTGTAATTTTATTATGTTCAAGTTTATTAAATAAGTTAGAGTTTAATACTTTAGTCAGAGATTTAGTTGAAATTTGGGAAGTGTTAATATCTTGGGGTTTCGTGAATTTAGATTTTTTAGGAATTAAAATGAGTTATTTTAGCATCTTAGGCTTAAATATCGAAATACGTGGATTGGAAATTTATGGAAGTTATTTGACATTTTATAGGTGACGATTAATTTTCGTTTAGCAATGTTGTGGAAAAATTCTGAAAAGCTAAGAAGTTCATGTAAGCGGGGTTCCTATACTACATTTTGCATAAAATAAAATGATCTGAGGTTGATTTTAGAAAATATGCATGTTTAGTTATGAAAAGAAATTTTAGAAACAACCTCAGTTATTTGTATAAGAATAAAGTATTTTCGGTCATGACTGCTGTAGACATGAGTTATTTTGACATTTTGTTTATGAACTGTGCAAAACAGAGCGAATATAAAATTTTGTACATAAATTATATTTTTGTTATCTAATTCTGTTCTGTTTTGAAAATGTTATGCACTCTGACATGATATGATGTGATTTTTGAAGCCTCTAGCATGACATTCTGTGTCTGTCCTGACCTTATCACGGGTGTAAAACTATGACCTCTGTTTGGGTTGGTACCAACTTTTCTATTTCTGGTGCACCCACTTTGGAAACAAACTGGTTTTATGCGTGGTCTTTCCTATGTACACACTCGGGGCTCCGAGAATAATAAGGGGAAGATTCATATTCTGTTTCTGCTCGATTGGGCGTCGGGGTTTGCACAACCCTACCACGGGGGTTAAACATGAAATTATGTTCTGATATGATGTTTCAGTTATGTTGTACCAAAGGGGTTTTGATTATGGATATTTATGACCTTTTGTTCTGATATTTTTGATAACATGTTCTGATTCTACATTCTGAAAATAAAAATATTTTGTTCTGCATTCTGAACTCTGTAAATGTTCATGTTTGCATACTAGTATATGTTCTCTACTTACTGAGTTGTTGATAACTCACCCTTTATTTCCATAATATTTTTCAGATAATTTTGATGCATCAGCTGAAAGTTAGAAATAGGGAGTGCTAGCAAGTTTTGGTTGATCATAGAAGATTGAGTGCCTGAGGGTACGAGGATATTTTTTTGGAGAGTCTGTTTGGTAGTGTTGATATTTTATGTTGCTTTAGTATTTTCAGTCATGGATATTTCTAAGTATTTATGAAAATGTTAACGAATATTATCAAGGTACTTTTGTTGTGTCCTTATGTAGGAACATGGATAATTGTGTTGAACAAATAGGTTATTATGTTATGGAGACTCTAGTTTATTTTAGAAGTATTATTGGAGATGATTTTAGTTGACATGAGTTAACTCTCCAGACCCACGGGGATGGGACGTTATATTGTGGATCCCACAAGAATCGAAATGTGGCTCCATCGACGTTAGTGTCTAGTGCGCTCCGGTGACTAGCTAGTTAGGCCTTGCCCACTACCCGTTGATAGCATTTTGTCAAATTAGGAAATTTCACACCTATTTAAACACTCCAGCATGAACAAAGGAGTTTAACTGGGATATTATCCCATCCTGGCACTTAGGGTCATGATTGACATGAATAACTTAACATAACTGTTCTCGAAATACACAAACTATATTCTGGATGAAACGTGACATGAATACGAAAGGACAGAAACCCTAACATAACACAACATGACTTAAACGTAACTCAAAAGATATGACTTACTTGAGATAAACACATTTCGTAACATGGCATAACATGTAACGGACAACATACTTAACATGACATAACATGTAACAGACAACCTAATTAACATGACATGCTTGCAACAATGAATTTTATATGACATGATATACATATAACATATGACATACTTAACAAGTCGTACTTGCAATGTATAGTAAAACTTGACATAATATCTTGCGTAACAGATGAACAATTCATGACAGAATAAATTCTGTGTAACAAATAAATATGTAATGACTTGAAATGGTAAATAAGATAACATACATATATACATTGTAGTTCTTTTACTTGTCACTCATACACATTAAACTAATAGTAAATTAAAAGCTAACTTACCTTGATCTTTGCATTTCTAAGCAAACTCAAGTGCGATCACAAGGAATAGAAAGTAGTGATTTCTAAAAGTTAAAAATATGAAAAAATACTAACTTAGAGTAAAATTATCATTTTACCCTCTATATGTGAAAAAATAACAATTTTACCCCTAACTTAAGGATTTTACATTCTAACTCCAAAAATTACAAAAATTTACATACCTCATATAAATTTTGTACTAAACTCAAATATCAATTCAGGAAAATTTAAAACTACACACAACCATGAAAATTCTATAGGGGCCGAAACTTACATAGGTTATTTCCCTTGATTTTTGTTGCAATTCTTTCAAATTCAAAACTCATGATTAAACAGAAATTTTGCAACAAAGATCTTCTTATCCTTAGTTTAAGAACATGCTTAAACATCCATTGAAAAAATGCTAATCATCACCACCAAACCTTTTAGTAAAAGGATCCAAACTTTTTAATAAAAAACAAACCCTTGAAACACAAGTTTTGATCTTATACAAAACATCTCCAAGAATTTAAAAAAAAAATAAATCAAATCTTACATCTAACATATTCATAAATCATTCTAAGATCAATCATGCTTTAAATCATCAAACAAAAGTCACTAAAAATCACAAAACAACACTTAGAGTTTTCGGTTCTACACTTTGTCCAAAAACAAAAACTTTTCCTTAACTAGCTTTAATCAATCTCTTGATCCATGACTTAAATGATGAGGTCTTCAATCTTAAACATCACATGGTTTAGAAATGTGTCCTAAAAAATATCCAACCGTCAAACTTAAAATCACATGGCTAAAAATTAATAAAACATGGATCTAACCCAAAAATATCAAATCTTGGGCCTAACAGAAATCCTCATGCATAGAAAAATCATATCTTTGAAACTAATACTAAATATCTTCAAAAGAAACAGCCTAGCATGCATATAAGATGCTTAGGATCATCAAATAAAAAATCAAAGCCATTGGAGTAAGATTAAACCACGAAATATCCAAACATTCTCAAAACAAAAACTGTTTTTCCACTTCCGGTTTCTATTTCTATATCTAAGAAAATATTTCATCAAAAGGTTTAGTCATGCAACCAATCCTCAATCAACATTCATAAACACATGTTAACAACACTCCATAAAATTTTCAGACCAAGTTATGTCTATTAGTTTGGTAAAAAACTCTAAAATATAACACACTCCCCAGTTTAACGCTCATAATGACCTTTCTATGGTTAAAATAACTTTTGACCAACCCAATGACCACTGAATGAAACAAATAAGATATCTATAGAAACAAAACTCAAAGACGAACAACTTTCATAAAGGAGTCATTGGAGAAAATATTTACAAAGGTTCTAAAAGTGCCACACAAAATGACTTCGAAAACTATCTGAGAAAACTCTTTTAGGTTTTCCTCTAAGAATGGGGTGAAGAAGTGATAAAATGGAGTGAAGTGTGTCTTACATCACTTTAAAATTCTAGAGGGGGGAGGTATGGGCTTGAATGCCCATTGATTGGAGGTGCATATGTTACATAAAGTGAAAAATAGAGAGAGGCAAAGACTGCTTGCTGCTGCCGTGTGGTATGGAGGGTGATGAGGTGGATTTCCCCTCTCACATTAAGGCACTATTGGGTGCAGCCAAGGATAGTGGATGGCCTACCATGTAGAGGAGGAAACGTCTTCAAGAAGTTTTGCCAAGGTGGCCAAATTCGTAAGCCTTAATGTGCCTCAACTGAGTGGGCTTCAATTTGGGGTTTAGAAAGAGTTTGATTAGGGTTTAAGATGCTATCAAGCTCAAATCCAAGGTTTAAAGGGTTGGATTATGATGTCATAACATGAATTTGAGGAATTAATAGCATGTGAAAGTGATTTAATCAAATGATTAAACACAGCATTAGAAATTGGATCAAATAGGGTTTCAAGGCCAACATTAGGATTTGGGGAAACCACTTAGTGTTTCACTTTCAACCAAACTTTTGAGGTTTCAATTAGATTCTAACCATTTAGGGTTTCACTAGTATTGAAACTCTCTTTTTTCTGACACAAATTGGTTGACTAGATGAAAAAAATAGGGTTTCGCTTAGGTGACATGATCTCATACCTTGATTCTTTCATAATCCAACTCATGGTTCCTCTTTGTGCCAAGTGTCCAATATTATTCACCAAGTATGGCTAAGATCCTACCGAGTGTCCAAATAAAACTTTTCTAACCTAATTTAAAAATTTCACACTGTGATTTTCAAAACATTGCACTAGATGATACTATAAAGGTTACTATTCATTTCAGGAAAATAAAGCATAAACTTTGCACTATAAAATTCTAAATGTCATACAAACCTAACTATACAATTTTTTTTATTGAAATTTAATCCCGAAGTGCCTTGAAATAAGCAAAATGCGTTTTCAGACTAGAGTTTCGTCCGAAAACTGAAAATGTGATTATTGCACTAAAAAATCCTAAATAATCAGCTGAGTCTAATAGTGCAGACTATAACTCAATCTGACACTTCTAACTATATTAAATAAATAAAATCGCACTTATGTCACCATAGTGAGTGATAACTCTGACTATGTTGACAGATTAAAACTTACGTAATTGCTCGAATTGTGAAAACTTACTGTGTTTTCATGAGGTTTCTAAAGCCTATAGAAATTTCACCAATGAATTTCTAGCGAGTTGTTACACGTTCTCAATGCATTAGTAATATAACATAATAGAAAATTCTATACATCATACTATCATCTCATTTTCATCCTACTAAATAAGATGTTGAACATTTATCACCATTGAATGATCATTTATTAAATGCTTCTTTATCATCCAATGGTGATGAATGTGCCACATCTTACTTAATAGGATGAAAGTAGGATGAGAGTGTGATGTATAGCATTACTCTAACATTATATAACATCGTAAAAATCATAACATGTACACCGACCAGCATTAGGTGTCATAACGTATGACTTCGCTTCGGCATCCTTTAAAAAGAAACACTTCGAAATCTGTTGACTGTTTTTCATCAATCCAGAGGTTACCATTTCATATTTAATCACTTCACAGTGGATAGAGGAGTTCCACAAGGATACTTCCCCATCCTAGTCTTTGGAGTCATGATAAAATATTTTTTCATGATATGCATGTATGTGACACAGTTTAAAAATGATAGTTGTATGAGAAATAAAAATGAAACATAAGATATGACATTTTATGCTCAAAATGACAGTTATAAAATGAATGTGACATTTATCAATAAATCATAAATAATAATCAAAATGTAAGTTAGATGCCAACTTATAGACTGTTGAAACTATAAGTGAAGTACTAGCTATGAAATAAATTATGCTAAGTTAGAATCTAACTAACTTAAGAAAAATAAACATTAACAAGGAATGAAAATTACAAAATGCACTTATATGTCTAAATGATGCATAATCCATAACCTATCTCATGAAATGCATGGTGATAGGCCACGTCGTTCCGCAAGAATTCGTAAACCAAATCCCAAATATTTGGGATAATCTGTTACGGAAGATAGCATGCGGCGTGACTGGGTCAATGGGCAAGACTGGGTCCGTGAGCATATACGCGTGAGGCGCGCATGAATTGCGTGCGAGCGTAGCATGCATAACTGATCAGCGAGCTTATACGCATGAAGCGCGCATGGCATCCGCACAAACGCACGAAGCGGAGGATTTCCGTTTAATGTCACTCTATGTTAAGCTTTCTATTTTTACGCTCTGTTTTTATTCTGTTTTAGGCTCTGTTTTGTGAGCTGCAGTTTCGGTACTTAGTCCGCAAGTCAGTCCGCGTCTTTCCATTATTGTTCCGCAAGTCAGTCCGCAAGTCTGTTATTTGTTTCCTTTTATTTCGGTGCAATTCTGCTATTTAAGCAGAGGAGAATTATGAATAAAGCATCTAATCATTGTTGAGTCAAATTGTGGTACATTCTCACCCGAAGAGAATACGGCTTTTCTTTAATATTTTCTGTTCTATTCATTTGGGACCTATCAATTGGTATCAGAGCCAGGTTCATTTTACTATGGGAACCAATAAAGAGAGAATTGAACATCTGGAGGCTGGACTTGGTGAAGTTCAAGAGGGGCTACACCGGATGGAGCTGGGCATGGCGGATCGATTGCGACACGTTGAAGAGACTCTTAACCGTCTCTCTGATGTGCTCCTTGCCAACAAAGAACCTCCAAACCATGGTAATCCAAACCGTGAAGGTCACAATGGGGGACGGTTTGTGGTATCCTCCAAAACGGCAAAATTAGAATTTCCGCGATTTTCGGGAGATGATCCGACGGAATGGTTCAACCGTGTAAACCAGTTTTTCGAGTTCCAAAATACTCCCGACAACCAAAAGGTTTCTTTAGCATCTTACCATTTGGAAGGAGAAGCCAACCAGTGGTGGCAATGGATTCGCAGGACTTTTCAAGATGAAGGTCGAGTGCTATCCTGGATCGATTTTGAAGAGGAACTCTGGGCGCGTTTTGGGCCATCAGACTGCGAAGACTTTGACGAGGCTCTGTCCCGTATCCGGCAGACGGGTTCCATGCGTGATTACCAACGGGAATTCGAACAATTAGGCAACCGGGTCAAAGGTTGGACACAAAAGGCTTTGGTGGGCACCTTCATGGTGGTTTGAAGACAAAAATTTCGGATGGAATCCGTATGTTTAAACCACAAACTTTGAAAGATGCTATACGTTTTGCAAGGATGAGAGATGATCAACTAATGAGACAAAGGAGGGTCTTACGACCTACCCCTCCATTACGAGCTCCCCCAGCTCTTCCACCAGCAAATCGGGCAGCAAATGGCGCTCCAGTTCGACGATTGAGTTGGGAGGAAATGCAGCGACGACGTCTCCAAGGTTTATGTTTCAATTGTAATGAACGTTTTACTGCAGGTCATAGATGTCAAGGGCCACGGATACTAATGTTGGAGGGCTACGAGGACGATATTAACGTTCCCTATGATGAAGTCAATGAAGAAAGAGATACGGGAAGACACCAGGAGGAGAATCTAGAACCAGAGATTACGTTGCATGCGTTAACGGGCTGGTCAGCGCCCAAGACCATGTGAGTAACGGCTAGAATCGGTGACCACTACGTCGTTATATTAATCGACAGCGGATCAACTCACAATTTCCTGAGTGAGCGTTTAGCTAACTTGTTGCGATTACCAGTTATTCCAACAGAGACTTTTCCCGTTCGGGTTGCCAATGGAGAATCTCTTAGATGTCAAGGAAGGTTCGAAGGGGTACAAATCAATTTGCAGGGCACTGTGTTTTCCTTAACTCTTTATTCCTTACCTCTCACAGGCTTGGACGTAGTACTTGGAATACAATGGCTTGAATTACTTGGTGCCGTGGTGTGCGACTGGAAACAATTAACCATGGAATTTTTATGGGAAAACCAACCCAGGAGATTAATCGGCGTCGACGGGCAAGACATCCAAGCCGCGTCACTCAAGGAACTAACCAAGGAATGTCGCCCCAGTCAAACGCTGTTTGCGTTATGCTTCCAGATCGCTCAAGCAGAACCACCGATGAAGATTCATCCCAGCATGCAAAAATTACTGCAGGAATTTTCTGATCTATTTGTAGAGCCCTCTTGCTTACCACCACCAAGGGAAGTCGACCACTGCATTAATCTGAAGGAAGGAACCGAACCAATAAACGTTCGGCCTTATCGGTATGCACATTATCAGAAAAATGAGATCAAAAAGCAGGTTCAGGACATGCTGCAATCAGGGCTTGTTCAAACCAGCACTAGCCCATTTTCATCACCCGTATTGCTAGTAAAAAAGAAAGACGGGAATTGGCGCTTTTGCACAGATTATCGGGCACTCAATGCCGCAACGATTAAAGATCGATTTCCGATACCAACAGTAGATGATATGTTGGATGAGCTCCACGGTGCTTCGTATTTTACCAAACTCGATCTGCGAGCGGGCTACCATCAGGTACGAGTTAAACCAAGTGACATCCATAAAAACTGCTTTTCGGACACATAATGGTCATTACGAATACTTAGTAATGCCGTTCGGTTTATGTAACTCGCCTTCAACATTTCAAGCTATCATGAACTCCATCTTTCGTCCGCATCTTAGAAAATTTATATTAGTTTTCTTTGATGATATTCTAATCTATAGTCCGGATTGGGACCGCCATTTATCACATGTAAGGCAAGCCTTTGAAATATTGAGGCAGCATCGATTTTTTGTAAAATCGAGCAAGTGTGCATTTGGGCAGCAAGAACTGGAGTACTTGGGGCACATCATCACTAGTCAAGGCGTGAAGGTGGATGACAATAAAATTGCTGCTATGGTAGCCTGGCCACAACCCACTAACATTTCGGAACTGCGTGATTTTTTAGGCTTGACAGGTTATTACCGGAAGTTCGTCAAAAACTACAGTATCATAGCTAGACCTCTCACTAATCTTCTCAAAAAGGGGCAATTCGGATGGCACGAGGAAGCTGAACGTGCCTTTCTTGCGCTCAAACGGGCCATGACGACCACTCCTATACTGGCCATGCCAAACTTCAATGAATCTTTTACTATTGAAACGGATGCGTTGGGAGAAGGCATCGGAGCAGTTCTATCTCAACGCGGCAAGCCAGTGGCTTACATGAGTCGAGCTCTCGGAGTGGCTAAGAAATCATGGTCAACGTACGCTAAGGAAATGTTGGCAATCATCGAAGCCATACGCACATGGCGGCCTTACCTTCTAGGCCAGAAATTCTACATTCAAACCGATCAATGTAGCCTCAAATATTTTTTAAAGCAGCGAATAGCAACTCCGGAGCAACAAAAATGGGTCGCTAAGTTGTTGGGCTACGATTATGAAATTACATACAAACCAGGCCGCGAAAACTCTGCAGCTGATGCTCTCTCTCGAAAGCAGGGCAGTCCCGTCCTTCAAACTATTTTTTTTCCGCAAGTTAGCTTGTGGGAAGAAATTAAAAGAGCTGCGGAAAAGGACCCATACATTCAAGCAAAACGCCGTGTGGCCACGGAACAACCTGGAAGTTCGTATACATGGAGCAAAGGACTCTTACGTTATAAAGGCAGGATTATTGTTCCGAACGACACAGCCTTACGGGCTAAATTGCTGCACGAGATGCATGACACCAAGGTGGGGGGTCATTCGGGTGTCTTACGTACATTTAAGAAGCTGGGACAACAATTTTACTGGCCGGGGATGCATGGAGCAGTGCAGAACTACGTAAAAGGATGTGAAGTTTGCCAGAAAATTAAAACAGAAACCTTGTCTCCAGCCGGACTCCTTCAGCCATTACCCATTCCGTGTCAAGTATGGGACGACATCTCCCTAGATTTTATTGAAGGTTTACCAATCTCACAAGGGAGAGACACCATAATGGTAGTTGTCGACAGATTCAGTAAGTCTGCACATTTCCTGACCTTAAGCCATCCTTTCACTGCAAAAAATGTGGCAGAAAAATTTGTCGAAGGTATTATCAAGCTGCACGGGATGCCCAAGTCAATTGTCAGCGATCGGGATCCGATTTTCATCAGCCATTTTTGGCAAGAATTCTTCAAGATGTCGGGCACCAAACTGAAACTCAATTCCTCATACCATCCACAAACGGATGGCCAAACGGAAGTCGTCAACCGTTGCGTCGAACAATATCTACGGTGTTTTGTTCATCAGTGGCCCCGGAAATGGTGTTCATACTTACCTTGGGCTAAATATTGGTACAATACAACATATCACATTTCGACTGGAATGACTCCTTTCCAGGCGCTGTATGGGCGGTTACCACCCTCTATTCCGACGTACAAAGATGGCCTCTCCTCAGTACACGAAGTTGACCAACAACTCATGCGCCGAGATGAACTGCTACGGCAATTGAAGATTAATTTAGAGAGATCGCAGAATCGAATGAAGCAGTTGGCAGATAAAAAAAGAAGGGACATTACGTTCAATATCGGCGACTGGGTGCTGTTGAAGCTACATCCATATCGCCAGCAAACGGTCTTTAAACGGGTCCATCAAAAACTGGCTAGCCGTTTTTTCGGACCCTACCAAATTCTCGAAAAAATTGGACCAGTAGCATATAAATTAAAGTTGCCGGAGGAAGCACGCATTCACCCAGTGTTTCATGTATCGCTACTTAAAAGCTACCAGTTTAATGAAGACCTCAACCGAGAGGGGGCTGAAGCTAAACGAGTTGAGTTACCACCTTTCTCCGACGAGGGGGAAGTCATCTTAGAACCTCAAACTATTTTAGACTACCGATGGCTCAAGCAAGGGACTCAGATGGTTGAAGAAGGCTTGGTGCAATGTGTAATACCCGAATCCTACTACGTAGGTCCTTACGTCATCTACTAATATTTTTAAGTCAATATTTTGAAATAAGGATTTTTATCAATTTATTATCTCATTATTTATTTTTATTTTTAAGAAGTGTGTGCTTTTATTTTGTGAAGGTCATTAAAAATAATTTAAAGATATATTTTAAGACTTTATAATATTTTTCTTTAAAGCCTTCTACTTTTATTTAATTAAGAAGTGACCCAAACCTTTTCAACCCTTGGATGGGTAGGTGGGAGGAAATATCTCCCAAGGTTTAATCCTAACCGTTCAGCCCCTTGGCTTGTAAGACAAGCCATTAGACTTTCCCATTTCCTCTCTTCACCGTAAGCTTCCTCAAGAAGCTAAGAGGATTTTTCCCTTCTTCATTCTCTTACCCGTCGGTCCCAAGGCACACGGAGGAGAGAAAACTTCTCTAGTCTCCTTCATTCACACGAAGAACCCTTCGGTTTCCCCTTTCCCAACCGCGCGACCTCTTCTTCTCCTCAAGCTGATTCTCCCATTTCGTAAACCCAGGTTTCCACCGAAAGCCTTCAAGGAAACTTCATCGTGTAAGTGTGTTTTTGTGGCTGTAAATTCTGGTTTCGAAATCTTAAAATTATGATTTAATCTAGGGTTTGTTTTAAGAATTTTTCTGTCGTTCCAGCTTTGAGATTTTTGGGATTTCTCTTCCCTTTCGCATCTGCTGTGTTTCCGTGGCTTGAAAAGGGGATGAAATCAGGTGATGCTCTTTCCCTAAGACTTCTTGCGATTGAGTTTATTGAAGTTTCCTAGACTAGTTTCTTGTTGCTTCTCCTAGTGTTTTATCTAAGGGGTAGTGATCGAAACTCCAATTTTTCTGGGTAGACCAAGTATCTTGAAAAGGCTTTGCCGTGAGTCAAGCTCTGTTCTTGTTGAACCCGAGCTCTGTGTGTGTGCGTGTACGTCTATACTCTGTTTAGGGATTCAGCCATGTGAGTGTTCTATTTCATGAGGATAGTTGTGCTTGTGTGTGTTCTGTTATGGCCCTAAACCGTGTGGGTGTGTGCTCTGTTTTGAGGTGGTTTTTGCCATGGATCATGTTCTGTTTTGTATGTGGATCAAGAAGTCGTGTGTGTGTGTGTCTTGTTTGTGTTCCAGCCGTATGTCCCAAGGTTGAGGTTGTGTTTTCTCTTATGTTTTCTTGAGTCCAAGCTATGTTCTTAATCATGCTTTTATGTATTAAATTAATGAAGTTAAGACTTTAATTTTAAACATGCTTTGCTCAAGATTTATGGCCTAAGTGAGCCACCAAGACTTTTAAATTAAATTGGTAAGCTTACCTTAGAAGTTTTAAACATGCCAAGAGTTTGTATCTCTTTATTATTATTGTTTTCAGAATATATATGTATATATGAGGCTTTCTTGAGTTCTACGTCTCTTGTACTAGTTAATTGGATGATTGATATTTGATTAAGTAAGGGATGTTTAAGACCATGAAAACATTGAGATTTGCTAGCTGTCCATGCACTACAGAAACTAGAAAACAGGTTCTGTTTTGGAAGCCTAAGCCAATCACTTTACCTTTGCTTAACCTTACTCCTTCTTGTTTAATCAAAGATAAACTTTAGCATGAAAAACCATTGGAGAATGAGTGACAAAACCAACCCTCTTATGAGCATTACCTCTTGTTGGATCTATCTTCCATATGATGATGCAAAATTGTCAAAATGCCCTCCTTTATGAAAATTCCAGATTTATAGCACATCTTCATGTTTAACTTATGATTCCCATCTATTACCATTATAGAAAACAATAGCCTTTAAAAATGGACAGCAAGCAAGCCTCATACTATTATAGGTACTTGAATATTGTAATGAAGATACTAAGAGTTGACTTAGTGCTATGTATGTAGCTAAATGGATTAAGGAAGACGTCTTAATTCCACTTGGAATTTAAGTAAGCGCGTATGGGTATTGGATAGTAAAGTCTTAAGTGGAATGAATATTAATATGTTTATTTCATTTCATTGAATAGGAGTTTATTTTCAAGATTCAAGGAACTTGTAAAGCCATGAGGTAAGTAGCTATGACCATGCTCATTTCACACAAAGCTCTTTTATGAAAAAGTCTCTCTCTCTCTCTCTCTCTCTCTCTTCCAAATGTTTCTCTTATGAAAGAATAGATGCATGTATAGTATGTATAAACCTTTCTTGGTAACCCCTATTAAGTACCTTGTTAATTACCATTGTGTGTACATAAGGTAATGCATCATGAGATTTTATGCATGCTCTCTCAAATAATTATGTCGTACCTATATGTATCATGACATGAAATATTCCTTTCAAAGAAACGCATATGCATTGGCACTAAACGAAGATGATGAAAACGTTACTTTTTCTAAAGAAAGGAAATGAGAAGGAATGAAAGCATGGATGTATGAATGCACGTAATGGCCACATGTATGAAAACGGTACCAAATGAATGGGCAGATTGCAATGCCGGGTAAGTAGTACTGGAAGTGCACCTAGTGCTGCCCCCTATGAAAAATGGGTTCCCAACCTGCGGCCGCGGGCGGGAATCCAGGTCCAAAAGACCGCTAACCCTAACACACGGAGCGTAATAGTGTGTACTGGCCCAAGAAAGTGAAACGTAAAGCAAAGTCATTTCTAAATAATGTTATGCATGAAAGCAAGTAATGTTTATGCATGAAAAGTATAGTTAAGCATGAAAGTATAGTTATGCATGAAAGTTAAGCATGAAAGGTATAGTTAAGCATGAAAGTACAGTTATGCATGAAAGTTAAGCATGAAAGGTACAGTTAAGCATGAAAAGTACAGTTATGCATGAAAAGTACAGTTATTCTTAAATTGTTATGCATGAAAGCATCGTCAAGAATTAGCAAATGTTTATGTATGTATGTTTAAAAAAAAAAAAAGAATAGATGCCTAGTATGTTTATTGCATGGTGTACTACTTACTGAGTATTCGACTCATTTTTGTGTTAAATGTTTTAAACGTCCAGGTATGAATGATGAAAAGGCTGGGGAGCAAGGCATTACTGCAGAGGGAGAGGCAGACGTTTAGGACCTTCCCTAACGAGGATAGTTATGTTACGAATGATGGGTTATGTTATGTATAGATATTTTAAGTTGGGATGGACTCTGAGAGTCTCTTATAGATGAATGTTCGAATAGAACGTCCATTAAGTGTTCCTTTTTATTAAACGAAAAATTTGGAGTGCATGTGTCATTTCCATGCCGATCACATGTTATAAGAAAGAAAAGAATAGCCATGTAAGTCAGGATTCCGTCCTTCCTGGGACAGGGTCGTGACACAATGGAAACACCTTCCACCCGAAGAAGCAACATGGGAATCAACTGCCAAGCTGAAAGAAATGTTCCCGCGTCTGGACCTTGAGGACAAGGATCCGCTTGTTGGGGGGAGTAATGATAGGCCACGTCGTTCCGCAAGAATTCGTAAACCAAATCCCAAATATTTGGGATAATCTGTTACGGAAGATAGCATGCGGCGTGACTGCGTCAATGGGCAAGACTGGGTCCGTGAGCATA
This sequence comes from Juglans regia, assembly GCF_001411555.2. Classification (NCBI taxonomy): domain Eukaryota; kingdom Viridiplantae; phylum Streptophyta; class Magnoliopsida; order Fagales; family Juglandaceae; genus Juglans; species Juglans regia. Next base: position 29,631,257 of record NC_049901.1, on the reverse strand, counting down.
TACGCGTGAGGCGCGCATGAATTGCGCGCGAGCGTAGCATGCATAACTGATCAGCGAGCTTATACGCATGAAGCGCGCATGGCATCCGCACAAACGCACGAAGCGGAGGATTTCCGTTTAGTGTCACTCTATGTTAAGCTTTCTATTTTTACGCTCTGTTTTTATTCTGTTTTAGGTTCTGTTTTGTGAGCTGCAGTTTCGGTACTTAGTCCGCAAGTCAGTCCGCGTCATTCCATTATTGTTCCGCAAGTCAGTCCGCAAGTCTTATTTGTTTCCTTTTATTTCGGTGCAATTCTGCTATTTAAGCAGAGGAGAATTATGAATAAAGCATCTAATCATTGTTGAGTCAAATTGTGGTACATTCTCACCTGAAGAGAATACGGCTTTTCTTTAATATTTTCTGTTCTATTCATTTGGGACCTATCACATGGCATGCACTTTAGTTGATGCCTAAATGAACTTACTAATGATGTATGCAAGGCAAAACCTCAAAGGAATATGCTTACTAGAATCCTCGAGGGCATACTTAAATTCTAAGTTTGAGCAAGTTCATCTCAACACTTAGTCATGCCTAATGAAATCCTCAAATGCTAACTAAGTTCATCCGACATCTTGTCTTTAATCAATGCACATATCTCATCTACCCATTTGTAAATCTGTGCACAACAACCATTGTTCATAAACCCTTCGCCCTTTAAGCCACCCTGTCTCCATATGTATGCATGATTAAGCATGTTGAACTTGTTGTCTCTGAGGAAATGACTTTGGGATCTTCTCTTGTGTATTAATTCTGCTTTTATACTTGGAAGCATTATTTGGTGAGTATCAAAAACTACTTTTAATAATTTAATAATATTATTTTTATATAGTAATTATATAAATTAATAATGTAATTTTCATCTAATTTATGATCATTAACCATATAAAATATAAAATAATATATTCTATCAATTAATAATAAATCATAAATCATGTTATAGCTTATGTCATTATATGTAAATAGTTAATACATCATACATTTATACGTACTCTACTATTTACACTTAATTAAAATAATTAGGTAATTTTTTTTTTTAAATACCTAAGTTGCAAGCAAGCATGAATAATCTATATACAATGGAATTATTTGATATGCATTATCCATATATAAAATGTATGACATTATTAATAATTATGCTTACTAAATAGTAAAATCTAAGTTAGTAAGTGGTAACTATCAACATCATAAATATAATTATAGTAAAATATTTTTTTAATAAGTTAGTTACATAATCCACCTTAATAATTCACTTAATTTTAATTTAGCAATTCAAATAACATTTTACTAATTTAATTGAAAAAAAAAACAGATGAATCAAAATAACAAAATAATTGGGCCAGATCGAACCACATGGACCGATAGCTACCTGTCCAATTCGGCCCCTTTGGATGTTCAGCCCAGTCCGGTCTGGGGAAAATGATAGACCAAAAATTTCAATCCATCACCCCTTCCCTAGACTGGACTGGACCAATTTACATCCCTAGTTGTGAATATTGCATATTATTAGATACATGTTAGGTACACTACATCTTAACTGTCATGAACGTGATATGTGATCTTGTGTTACATGTCTAGATACTTCAAACTTTGTCAAATTCCAAGCGGGATTTAGGGGTATCACAATACTAGTCTCTCTTCATAGGTGAGATTCGGTCGCACTAGATCTAAATTGGGGTTAATCACTCAGGATTATTGGTTCTCGAAACTTTTCCTTAATGAGAAAATATGAAACACGTCATGAATCAATTCGTATTCCACAAGTAACACAATCCGATACACCCTGTGGTGCGAGCACTTGCCTGTTTTCCCCCGTTTAAACATCCTTTGCTCACCTCGAGGCTGGAGCACTCTTTGTGGGCCCTGGTTCGAACACTTTTTGTTGGCATTTGGGTTCGAGCACTTGCCTCCACATTATCGTTTGCATTCACATCTCATCTCAACTCATCTAACTACTATTTACTACTATTCAGCAGCTTTAACTCACAAATCTCACTATTATTCACAACTCATCTCACTACTATTCACAACTTATCTCAACTCATCTTCGAATCCAAACGAAAATTTGAAATAATCTGTATAGGAAACCAGGCACGTCCCTTGCACATGTCCTCCTACTGTAAGAAGAAAAAAACGAGTATTAGAAAATTGTCATTAACAAGAAAACACAGCAAATATAAAAACAATATTCCATTACTATGGAAAAAAAAACAGCAACTAAATGTAAGTTTGCCAAATATAAAAAAAATCCATTAATAAGAAAAAAAAAAGCAGGTAAATGAAGTTTTGCTAAATATAAAACAAAAACTGTCATTAGTAAGAAAAAACAGAAAGTATAAAACAACTGCCATAAATATGTAAAAAGGGACCAAAAAAAACTTCCAATTAATTAGTATAAATAGCAAGTAAATGAATCTTTGCGACATATAAACTAAAAACTGCCATTAATGAAAAAAAAAAAAAGAGAAAATATAATAGAAAAAATGCCATCAATAAGGGGGAGAAAAAAGCAAGCGAATGAGTTTTTGGCACATACAAAACAGAAGTTGCCATTAAAAAAAAAAAAAAAAAAAAAGAGTAATGATATGTACAACACATTTTATAATATATTTTATAACTATGTTTTTAAATAAAGATATTTTTATAAAGTGGTGTTATCTGTATAAGTTACTTTATAAAAATATCCCTCATTTTAAAATATAATTATATTAAATATTGTATATTTTTTATATTCTAGAGTTTGTGTATACAGGAGTTTAGCCATTAGACTACTCGATTATCGGTCATTTACTATTTAGCATTTAAAATATGAGTTCGTCTACTCATCATTTTTATACATTATATATTTGTTAAAAAAATAAATAAAAAATAAAGATAATATATAAAAGCAAGTTTGTGGTATAAGAATAATGAATAAAACCTTTCTTAAAATATTTTTATTTCTCTACACAATCTAGCTCCACTTTTGAGTTTAGATTATTAAGAATTTAAATTACGATTTTACTTAAGATCTCTTTTAATTATATAGATGAGATGAGATAAAAGTTGAGAGTTGAATAAAATATTGTTAGAATATAATTTTTTTTTTTTAGAATTTAACAAAGTTGAATTATTTATTATATTTTATGTAAGAGTTTAAAAAAATTATAATAATTATATAAAATGAGATAAGATGAATGTTGATAACTAAAATGAGCATAAAAATAAATTGAACAATTGTCAAAGAATAATTAAAACTAATTTTATATAACTTGTTATATTAAAATGAGTAATACTAGATATAAATTCTAAATAGACAAGTCTCATATAAATTTTTTGTGAAAAAATAAATTTTACTAATAAAAATATTTTTTTCCTATAATTTTTTAAATAAAATTTATTTTTTTACAAGAACTTATATGACTTTATTACTTACAAATCATTTCAAAATTGAAAGTACCGCATCATCCTTATTCTAAACTGTTTAATAATTATTCGTGGGCAAGGCTACTCTACTGCCCAGCATTTACCGCTGGGTGTGCCGCCCAATCTTTTTTTTTTGTTTTCACATTTTTTAAATACATTTTTATTTTTTAAAAAATAACAAAAATACAACCAATACACTTAAAATCATTTCCTTAATTATTAAGTAAAAAATAAAAATAAAAATAAAATAAAAAATAATCAGCGGTCAAACCAAGTGGGCAAAGAAGCTTTTTCCATTATTCGCATCCATCTTAAACGGTTCCATTATCTCGGAAACCGAGATTATCACATACGCCGACTACGATGACGTGGCCATATTTAATTCGTAAACAACCTAAGCTTCACACATTTCCAGGCCGCCATTGCAAACTAGGAAAATGCTATGGCCACCGTTCAGACATCCCGCTCCCACTTCCTGCTTGATGTGGAATGCGATGTTGTAAGTGTTTAGAAATTAAAAAATAAAGCCTCCATTTCATCTTCAACCTTCACCTTTTAAGCCAGAGAAAAACCCATCCCACCCATCCCACCCATACAAGAGTCATCCCACCAATGAGAAATCAGTTCTTCTTCAAGCCAAGAAACCCATCCCACCAAAGAGAAATCAGTTCATCTTCTAGCCTCAGAAATCCATCCCACTGAAGAGAAACCAGTTCGCATTTCATCTTCAAGCCTCAATTTCATTTTCAAGCTTTTAGAGAAACCAATTCGAGAAGAGAAAAGCACTCCTTCAATATCCTTAAATCTAGCGTTTTTTTAGAAGCATTTTTTTTTTGCCCATGGTTTCAATGAGATTGCCATATTACATCACTTCATGTAAAAGATTTCGTAGAAGGGGCCTGAGACGCAAAAGAACCCAATATTGGATGAAATGCTACTGCAACTGCTACACTTCTAAAGAATCCAATATTCCAGCAGAACCTATTTATTCGGTTACACTTTTTTGGCACTAATGACCAGAATCTGACCTTACACTTGTTTTTAATTAAGTTGGTTTCAAAACTTAAATAATCGGACATTCAACCAAGTTTTTGTGCTTTCTCTTTTTTTTAAATGGGTTCTCCATGGTGAACGTCTGGCGGAGTCGTCGGAGGAAATGAAGGCTAGTCTTCATCGGGGGTTGGGGTTTGCTGGTTTTGAGAATCTGGAGAGGAAATGAGGAGGGGGATGTTCGGCAGGAAATGAAGAGGAAAAGTGGGCCATGACAGGCTTTGTCTTTTTTTTTTTATTAATTTTATAAAACGTGGCATGCCACGTGAAGCGAGAAGAAGGAAAAACGGTAAAAAGTAACGGTAACTGTAGCATGATCCGGAAAAAAAAACACGTCACTGCCTGAGGGGGTAAGCTGGTAATTTCCTATTGCCAGCGCCAATTTAGAATGGCGTCACGTTACGTCACCGTCATGTAGTCGAAGCAGAAGGCTCTTATAAATTTAGCTCCATTGACACACTTCACCTCAATACGGTTACAGCTCACTCCATGCGCGCACAAACGCAGAGAAAAATGGTGTTTCGGGCGGTGATGTCAGGTCGGGTCCCGAGGTGGAGCTCAGATTCTGGAGCGAGATCAATGTCGTCTTGGTGGCGGAGCGTGAAGCCGGCACCGAAGGATCCTATACTCGGTGTTACGGAGGCTTTCCTTTCCGATTCCAATCCGAATAAAGTCAATGTCGGAGTTGTGAGTTCTTTTTTTCTTTTCCCGAAGTTTATCTTCCATTTTTCTGAATTCTACATTCGGTTGCCGGGAAAATAAAATGGAGAGAGAAAAAACGGACGTACTGGATATTTTGAATGGTATGTTTACACTGCTTTTTTTTCTTGTTTGAAAAAAGTTTGGAAAACTGTTTTACTAGGCTCAAAATCCGAAGAGTTGAGACTGGAGATTGCAGGTTTTATTATTTGAGGGTTGTTTATAATTTAAAACCTGAGATCTTCATTGTAAAAGAAAAAAGGATCTATTTCTCGTGTATTTCGGTGATTTCTTTGCAGCCAAACATAGCGTCAGAGTAGAATTCGCTTGTGTTTGTTAATTAATCTATACTCTCCCTTTTGAATATATTAGAAAACTCGGATTCACATAAAGAAAACTGAGGACTAATTTTCATTTTTCAGTTGTTATCTTCCCAACATTTTCCTTTGTTTTGTTTTTCTTTTGCTTGGTTTATGCCATTTCGTTTTGGATACTGAGAATTCCGAAGAAACAAGATAGACTCAAATGTTCTTGAACCATTTCTAAAAGAGTTGGACTATCTCAAGATTGGTGCGTCATACAGTACTCGTTTTCGGACCGTGTATGGTTATAAAACAGTTAAATCATGGTTATTTTTCATTATTGTGTGACTCATTTCAATTGTGAATTGATTGCAAATAGATTTTCATTTCTATAATAAACACCTTTAGTTAGCCAAAGAATAATTTTTTGAATCTGGTATATTAAATTCCTTTTCTGTTATTTGAAGATATCTGATTTCTGGGTTCCTAGAGATAAAATTTCAAACCGAATAATTTTAAATTCTCTTATATTCTCTCGTTTATCTGAAACCGAGTTGAGAGCATTCATCATTTTGATCAAGTTCTGTTCTTTTATCCATTATCTTTGTAACTCCCTTTTTTTCTTTGTTTTTTTATATTTAAATTAAAAGGGTGCTTATCGTGATGATAATGGAAAACCGGTTGTTTTGGAATGTGTTCGAGAAGCAGAGCGGAGGATTGCAGGAAACTTAAACATGTGAGTTCGCTAGATTCTTATCATCTGAGACACTTTCTTATAGTATTACGTCATGTAATTGAGTGATATTTCCTTGGTGTATTACACAGTTCCCAATGCCATTCCCTGTTGCTTGTGGAACTATTTTATCCAGATGTGTTATCTTTAGAAATAAAATGAAATAAAATCTTTAAAATTTTGCTACTCAGTCATTTTCATATACTATATTTTATATATATTTTTATTTTTTTAAAATTTTATTTTATTTTATTATTTTTAAATTAATTAAATTTTTCTATTTAACATTTATATATTACATATTTAATAAAAATATATAATATTTGATATATGAGGATAATAAATAAAATTTTTCTTATCATTAAATTGTGATAGGTATGTGTTCCTTTCGACTTGCACACTTTATGGTGGTCCCTGGGGTTTTCCTTTTTATCGTCCGGTAACCAACTTGATTGTTTTTTTGTCTGGTGGTTTTGGATTCACTGATTTTTTTTTTTTAGTTGCATTTTTGTTGGAGACTTCATTCTGCATTCCTTCTAATACGTCTAAAATTTGCAATCCTTTGGAATCGGGAAAACTTTTTATTACATTTAGCATTTGAAAGGGAATTTGGTAGATTTTTGGTTGTTAAATTCTTTACGGTTTAATAATGTTAAGAGTTGAAAGCATACTCTACTGTAAGAAATCTTTATTGACCACAATGTATCATCCTATATGTATTGAGTTTCCTGTTGGTGGGTTCGGGTCAGAATTGTCTATATAGCAGAATTTAATTAGTATCAACCACATACCATCAAAGATGGAACCAAGGGGCCACCCCCTTGGTGGCCATGGCCTTGGGGGCATTCCCTAGTTCGCTTAAACTAGTGAGGCTGCCAGACTAGTTTGGCCTCCAGAGGAGCATGGCCCGCCAGGGTTGATCCCGGGCACCACGAAACAAACTAGATCAGTTTCATGATCCTTGAAAGTGATTTATTTCACCCTACCACATTTGTAAGCAATGAGAATTTTGTAATGTGTCCTCTATAGTTTACTAAACTAAACTACCTGAAATTTACTTTTTTGGTTTAGTTCTGAATGAAAGGTGGCTGCTATGTTTGGTTTAGAAAAAACAAGAATTGTTTTGATTCTTCTTTTCTAAACAATGCAATTATAATTTAGGCATTTGCTTAACTTTCTGTGAGGGAAAAAAAAAAAAGACTCCTCTCAAAATCTTTATCTGAACAAGTTTTCAATTCCACCTATCCATTTTCACAAACCCCACAAAACAAACTCAAAAGTCCTTTCCAAACTGCTTTTCATTCTACCTATCCACTTTCTCAAAACCCAATATGGAACACATCACAAGTTTTGTTTTTCCCAAAAGCTATAAAGAAACTATAGTAGTGAAACTTGTTAGCGGTAGTTGTTTAATGGCAGTGGTAGAGGTCCAGGACATCATTTATGGATTTGGAAAATTAAAAAATTCAGTAGAATGGCTGTTGAAAGTAGAGACTTTTACATGTGTAACTCTCTACATCTGGTAAATAAATGCTATAGACACCATAATTTGCCATTACTCAGAATTTAACCTTCTAATCATATATGTGCAAATTTCCACGCACCTGTGTCTTTACGAGGAGGTTGTGATGGTTTCTAATCAACTATTGCCCAGCTACAGGCGGATATTTATGTGTTTTTCTGGATCCATATGAAAGGCATAAAATGTTTTTAAATGCTACGTGCATAATATCAATTTTCATTTTAGACCACCAATTCTTACTCATATATATATATATATGTGTGTGTGTGTGTGTGTGTTTTTCATCTTTCATCTTTGGCTTTGAATTAATTTAAATATTGTATTTTTTTTTTTTTTTTTTTTTTGAGTAGGGGGTATCTTCCTATGGGGGGGGGGGTGAAGATGGGGGAAGAAACACTGAAACTGGCCTATGGGGAGAAATCTGAGTTCATCAGAGACAAGAGGATAGCAGCAGTACAGTCTCTCTCTGGGACTGGTGCATGCAGACTTTTTGCAGACTTTCAAAAGCGTTTTCATCCTGATTCACAAATTCACATACCAGTCCCAACCTGGGCGAAGTGAGCACCATCGCCATATTTCCTTTAAATCTTTGATAATGCTCCCCCCTCCCCTTCCTTCCCTTCCCAACACCCAACAAACCCGTCCTCTTTCAGATTTAGTTTTTGAGTAAGAAAGTTTATGTCGTGTTTTCTTTCTTTCTTTCTTTCTTTCTTTATAAATTGGACTCTAACGTAAGAATATTTACAGCCACCATAACATCTGGAGAGATGCCCAGGTACCTCATAGGACCTTCCATTACTATCACCCAGAGTCGCGCGGTTTAGATTTCGTAGCACTGATGGACGATATAAAGGTAAGCAAGAAAAGTCTAGGTTCCCGGCTACGTTATTTAGGTATTTGTACCTCGTTTCTAATACTTTCAAGTTTTACTCTGTTGGCCTTTGTTTTCATTCCTTCATTGCTGACTAAAAGTTCTTTTCCCCGCCCTCTAAACATGGATGTAGAATGCTCCAAATGGTTCATTCTTCCTTCTTCATGCTTGTGCTCACAATCCTACAGGAGTAGATCCTTCAGAGGAGCAATGGAGAGAGATCTCACACCAGTTCAAGGTAATATCATGGTCTTATTATTACTATGTTTTTCTTTTCCTTTCTGAATTTTCAGTATTAATTGGTAAGTAGTGAGCACTATGATCATTTACAGGCAAAAGGTCATTTTCCCTTCTTTGACATGGCGTACCAAGGTTTTGCTAGCGGTGATCCAGAGAGAGATGCAAAGTCCATCAGAATTTTTCTTGAGGATGGACATCTAATTGGAATTGCTCAATCATATGCAAAAAATATGGGACTCTATGGCCAGCGAGTAGGATGCCTAAGGTAATAATCTAATTATCTTCTGAATGCAGATTTGTTTTGTTCTTGGGTCTGTCTTCAATAGGGAATGACTGCATATCTCTTTGTTTAGATAATTAGAGAACGCATTGATTGGGAATTGTCTTTAGCAATTTACCTGGGTTATCAATATGATTGTGGTGTGTGAAGATATATCTGCAGGTCTGTTACTGAGGTTTAAGCAAATTATATGTAGTCATCTTATGCCTAAATTTGATAATTGGTGTCAACCTGGTTTCTTGGGGCCAAGCTTCATGGTAAAATAGGAATTTTATGATTACATGCACTTATAAAATCCACTTAGAAGTTCAAACTGTCTCGACAAAAAGTCAGCTCATTTGCTTTATTTAGATTTTATAGGCAATCTAGATTAGTTAATCTCGGTTTCCCCTTTTGAAAGTCTAAAATGTCATCTAAACTAACAGGGATGGTATATGTGTAAATATATATATATATATATATATATATGATTATATGGAAATGCTGGTTTGATTTTCTCTCTTCATGCACACTTTTTTTCAATTTTACTTCTCATCTCACACTGCCTATCTTTCAATGAGATAAACTGCAAAAAAGAGATCAGTAAAAAAAAAAAGATAGGAAAAAAAGGTAGCACTCAGCATTTCGAGCATTTAATCCTTTAGATAGATGAATGAAGTTTTTAATTACCATTGTCTGCGAATCTAGCCCAAGCAGCAGTGCAAAACAAACGACCAGATGTGAACTGTAGAAGAGTTTTTCCCCTCCCTTTGGGCTCCAAAACTGCAGCAATAATAGCATAAATTTACGGACTCCAGATTTCCTTTGTCACTTGGGAATTTAACAATTTTTGGCTTTTGCTCCCTATAATCTTCTTGTGAGCAAAATTGTTCAGAACTAGAGGTTTACAGAAGCAGGGGATATTAGATTGAACATATGAAATTTTACCATGTCTGGCTTTCGATGGATTATACTTCATCACTCCTTTAAAGCTATGAATAAATAAAATATGAAAAAAGGAAAATGTAACAAATTAAGAAAAACCCGAAGTGTATGAGAAATAATCATATTTTTATTGAAATTCAGCTATTCTGCCATGCCGATGACATTACCTCCTAATGTTCACTAGGTAATTTTTGCAACAGAGGCACAGATATCTCTGGTGTTTGACGAGTGAATTTAGATAGGAGGATCTCTCTCATACTTCACTATGCTTTGCAGTGTGCTTTGTGAAGATGAAAAACAAGCCGTGGCTGTGAAAAGTCAGTTGCAGCTGCTGGCCAGACCCATGTATAGTAACCCGCCCGTTCATGGTGCACTCATAGTTTCAACCATTCTTAGTGATCCAGCGTTGAAGAAGTTATGGCTCAAAGAAGTTAAGGTAAATTATCATATTTCAATTCTGGCTTTTTTTTTTTTTTAATTTCTTTTGATATCTTCTTGTAGAATGTGCCATTGTTGTGATATCATAAGCATTCTGATTTTTATGATGTGATCATATTTGGCAGAAAATCCATCATTGACGTATTTTTTTCTTCAGCTTATCATGTAGAGTGCATCAGCATTATTATATCTTATATATATTTGAAGATTCTTGTCATCTTCTCCAGGTTATGGCAGATCGCATCATTGGAATGCGAACAGCTCTACGAGAAAATCTTGAAAAGATGGGGTCACCCTTATCATGGGAGCACATAACTAATCAGGTACCTTAGCATTTGTCAGATACATACTCAATGAAAAAAGCTATCATGCCCGCCAATTCTTGCTGCTCTCTATTTGACTGCGCGGAAAAAAATAAAAATATTTTTACTTAATGATTAAAAAAGTGATTTTAAATGTATTGGTGTATTTTTTAAAAATATTTAAATATATTAAAAAAATGTGAATAGAAAAATAAAAAAAATATTACAAAAACAACTAGAAGTAACAATGAGCAGTACTACTCAGGCGGCGGAGTAGCACCGCTCATACTCAATTTAAGTTTTTTGTCCATTTATCTATCTCCAATTTGCTCCATTTGCTAAAGTTTTCATTTCTAATTACTTGGGTCCTTGCAAACAGATTGGTATGTTCTGCTACAGTGGTTTGGCGCCTGAACAAGTTGATCGTCTGACGAGCGAATTTCACATCTACCTGACTCGAAATGGTCGTATCAGGTAATATGTCCTACCATCATTTTTCTTAGACATAATAGCTCAGAAATGGCTCTTTATTAACATGTGCCTATATATTTGCATACACAGTATGGCTGGAGTTACTACAGGCAACGTTGGCTATTTGGCTAATGCCATCCATGAGGTCACAAAATCTGCATAGACACTTGTTACAGAAGAAGAATCCTCCAGGGCTCCTTGGAAATATGTACCGAGGCATTCAGATTTTTGAAAACCTACATTCCCATCCCTTTATAAGCAGGAAAGGATGCAATTTAATAAAATAGACGTCATTACGTTCTCTTCCTAAAATTTCCTCCTTTTTAATTCAACTTGGTGGGGGATTTATAATCGATCTTGCAAAACATGAAGCATGAAATAGAACTACATCCTTATTTATCATAAGATTTGTTGAGAAGCCCATCGGTTCATGTTATACCCGTCTATTACCTCCTTTATTTTTTTATCTTCTTTCTTTTCAACTCTCTTATGTCAGAAGGTCTTAGAGCATTGGTAATGGTCTAGTCATTACCAAATCCAAATTTTAGTTAGAATTTCAAGTTTTGGCTATAACATTAATTTTTGGTTAGGTGAATCCACATTGAACTAGCCATTACACTAACCATATTATTTTTTTAATAATAATATTTTCAATTAATTTTTTTTTCATATTTTGCAATTACACTAACCATATGTTAATTAATAATTTTAATATCATTGATATTTAAATTATTGTTTTCCAACTAATTTTTTTCCTCAACCTTTTATTTTTCATCTACAAAAAATATATAAATTCCAAAGTACAATATAGAAAAAGAACCTAAAAACTAAGGAGAGAAATGTGAAATGTGAAGTAAAAAAAAAAACAACCAACAAGATTATCATGGCAGACCATATATGGGGAACTCTTTGCCAAAGCAACCCAACCCAAAGCAACCCAAAACATCTCAATAGTAATGAAAGGGAGAAAACAAGGATCCCAAACATGTGTTAAATGCTCTCTTTATTTGTTTTCTGCTATGCATCTCCATAGTACTGCATCAGTGGAGTATGTGTGTCCTTCTATGCTAAAACATAACCACACACAAGCCATATACAAACCATACACAAACCAGAGTCTAAACTTAGTGCAAATACAAAAGAGTCTCATTCAAATGTAGCAACACAGTCCTAAACTTAGTGCAAACACAAAAGAGTCCCATACAATGACTCTACTTGTGCTAAAACTGTACAAAACTTATTTGTGTACTTCTGAATCGAGGACCACCTTTTCATCAAAGAAACTACAGAACGGTTCACATTGTTCTATTTTTTATATTCATGATAAAATTCTGAAATTATTTCTTACATTTGAGTGGACTTTTGATTAGTACTCTTTATTGCATCGATACTAATGTTGAGCCAAGCTTAGACGAGGAGGTTATCCTCCTCTACAGTGAAAGATTCACCCCTTTGAACTTTTTTTAGATGATGCCTCTTTTCATCGTCATTAAATGTTACTTGGAGCACAACATTAGAATGTTGCGTTAGAGTGCTATTACAATCCTTTCCTCCACTTTGTAATAAAGTGGTGAAGAATGGATCATTATCAATTTGTATGTCCATCCTTGAAAAATATTACATTTTCAAAGAGTCAGAAAAGTTTAAAAATTTTCAAGTCCCACAAAACAGCAAATCATGTTACCACAAATTAAACAAACTGACATGTAAACAGTCCACAATTATGCAGAAAATTAGAGTAAAAAATAAAAGTCATTTGCTGATCTGGTATGCAAAGAAATATGTAGAAAAATATCAAAGAAAAAGAGCAAAGAAATAAACTTCTTGTTCTGTTTTGCAAAGAAAAACAACAAAGAAATAAACTTTTGTTCTGTTTTGCAAAGAAGAATAGCAAACACATTTTATTCCTCATCTGTTTTGCAAAGAACAACAAAGAAATCTCTGTTTTTGGTTGGATGTGTTGATGTTAATGTTCTAATCATTCTAAATCAATATTATCTAAACAATAATAGGCATGCTCACAAACCCTTTATCGTAGCAAATCATGTTATAGATCTCAAATAACAAGATTTAGCTTCTGCACATAAAGAAATGCATACATACCCACATACATATACTGTAATACCCGGGCTCTAGGCCCAACCCTTTTGAAGTCAATCTGATGCACGAAGCCCAGCCCACGAGCACTTGTTGAGAGATGGACGGCGTCGTTTTGGTGAGTCCCCTTTTCTGCTGCACTATTTTTCTTCTCCACGGTTTCTTCCCACTGCACTGCATTTCCGCACATCGCTCTAACCTTGCGCACCAACCCATAATCCTAGCAGTTGATTTTCACCTCTTACCACACTCAAGAATCGGATTCGCTCACTTCTGCAGGCATTTCAATCGGTTCCTCTCATTTGTTTTTCCTCTTCTCCATCCCTTCACCATGCGCTTGACTCAAGGTGTTGGAACTTCAAATTGAGTTTCCACTACAGTTTTGTTCGGCTTCTTGAACAAAAATTGGTAACTTCTTCCCTCAATCTGGCATCCCTTTCTTTCGTTTTATTTTTTTTCTTGTATTTATTTCTTCACCTTCCTTATTCTTCCGGTTTTACTCGTGCAGGCCTCTCTTCTATTTCGAGTCTTGCTCTGTTTTGATTACACACACACACACACTTTATATTCTGCTACCGTACACACACACTCAACTTCTCAGGCTTTTCTTTGCGTAGGTCACTTTCTCATTCACTAGAGAGTGCTTTGAAATTTTTTTCTAAGCGTAGACTACGGTGGGTTGTGTTGGCTTGAAGTGGTTTGAAGTTTTCATGACTCTGTTAGGTAAGTCACTTCCGAAGCTTTTGGTAGAGTTTAGATATTGTGGTTGATTGTGAAATGCAGTGATGTTGCTGAATTGTTTGTGGTGTGGGTAGGATTTTTGCACTACTGCAGTGACTTTTGGCAATATGTTATAGTTATAAATTTATTTTTGTGTTTATATTTTATATGTTGGATTGTGGTGGAGTGTGATGGAATTTTTGAAGTCAAGGAGTATGATTTTTGGACGGCGTTGTGAGACTGTTTTGGTTGAGACTATTTGGTGTAATTTATGGATATTTTGAGCTGGTGGTATTAGATATTTTTTTATGCAAGTATTGAATTGTTAAATGACTAAAATAGTGATGCGGGCAATGAAATTTTTATTTGAAGGTTGGAGGTGAAGTTTGGTTTGGAGTATGTTTTAATCATTGGAGTTGTTGTTGTTGGTTTTGGAAGTAATTATGGTTGCTTCGGCGTTAATAAAAGGTGGCTATTTTGGATTTTTAAATGGAATGGTTTGAAGAGAGAGTTGTTCCGATTTAATTGTTATGATAGTTATTGAGTTGTGAATGGACTTTTTTGATTTATTACTCAATAAATAGTAGCTTACTAGATTGATTACTAAATATTGGGTATATGTTTTGTTTAGGTGGTGTTACTACTTGAATTTAGACTCAAGGTGTTGATATTACGAGGAAGTCAGGTAAGCGGGGTTCATATACTAGTTTTGCATAAAAGAAATAAAATGAGGTTGACTTTGAAAATAAGCACATTTGTTTTTGAAAAGAAATGATCTGAAAACAACCTCAGATGTTTATTCTGCATATGCATAAATTCAATATAAGAGAAAGTGTTTTCTGTCATGACTTGTGTAGACATGAATTAGTTTTGTGCATTTTGTTTCTAAACTATGCAAAAGAGCGAATATGAAAATCTAAAAGTTTTGTTATGAACAAATAAAAATATTTTGATTCTGTTTATCTCGAACATGTGAAGTGATCTAAAGCTGTTAAGTATTTTGTTTGGATATGATGTGTCATTTGAAAACCTTGGCATGAAGTTTTGATTCTGTGTATGATTGTGATCTGATTCCGATGACATCTATTCTTTTTTTGTTAAGGCCCATCCACGGGTATAATGGTGGTTTATAACCCTACCACGGGGGTGAAACATGGTATACGGCCCAGCCACGGGTATAATAGTAGTTTATAACCCTACCACGAGGGTGAAACATGGAATATGGCCCAGCCACAGGTATAATGGTGGTTTATAACCCTACCACGGGAATTAAACATGGTATTGTCCCGATGTGATGCTAAGCGATGATATGATTATAATGTTTCAGTTTGGAAATGCCAACGGATTTTCTTTTTGGGGAATAAGTTTATTTTTCTGGAAATTTCGCTCTAATGTTTTGTACCAAGTTTTGTTATTGCTTTTCGGAAGTAAAACAGGTTATGTCTATAATCTGAAGAAAATGTTTTGTTCTGCTTATCAATTGTTATAAATGCTCATATTTACATGCTAGTATATGATCTCTACTTGCTGAGTTGTTAATAACTCACCCATAATCTTCATAATATTTCAGATGACATTGATGGTTCAGCTGAGGATCAGTATTAGAGTTTATGGAAAAGATTAGCAGTGAATTGTTGTTGGGTATCTTGTGGTATTAGTGTTGATGTTGAAAGTTATTTATATTTTTCTTAAGTTTGCTTCAATGGATTTAGACGGGTTATGGAGATTTATGTCAATGTTATCTTATTTCTAGTTTGTTATTTGAGACATGGAGAAGAGTTGATATTTTATTTGGGTTGTTGGATTGAAAATTGGATAAATGAGTTTATATGGTTTATTAATTTGAAGTATTTACGTTTGATTTGAAATTGGAAAATATATATTCTTGAATTTGGAAGTACTTTAGCTTTGTTTGAGTTGATTATCAGGTTATATGAGTTAACTCTCCGGACCCTCGGGGACGGGGCGTTACATATACCTTTTTTTTTTTATATATATATAAGTGTCTTAACGATGGTAACAAATAATATATGTGGTGTTTCCGAGATCAAATGGCATTGAAAGAAACCATCGATTAAGATAGCCACAAACGTTATATGTAGCGTCCAAGCCATTACCCACATACATATACTACTACATGCACACATAAATACACCCTAAAACATGCTTACATGAAAGGAGAGCTTAAATTAGGGAAAATTTGGGACATTTTCAAATCAAAGCCCTAAATTAATACAAAAACAACAACAACAACAACAACAATACAAAACCAAGTAACCAATAGCGAACAGAAAAACAAAAAAAGAACAGAAAAAAACTCAATAAGATAAAAAGCTTATGGAAAGACCTTTTGGACCACCATATCCTTAACTGAAAGTTAAAAAGATTTTTTTGCAATCCTTCTTATTGATATAGAATATCCCTTCTTTTTGAATTTTGTGGAATTCTGATGAGGCAAGTTTACAAGTTTACATGCTTGGCCCTTTTATTGAAGTGGACATTTAATTGTTGATGAATGATATGAAGAAACTAGGTGATGATATAATATGAGGTTTCCGGTTCAGAAACTCATTCCTTTCTGTTGATGAGATGCATTGAATTTCAATATCAAATTTCTTAGTTGGAAGGATGTATGAATTCTCTCTTAGCATTTGAAGAAGTTTGATTTGCATTCTATGTCTACTGTGTGCCACATTAGGAGGATCATTCTCTAGAAGAATCAGTCCGAAATCCTTACTTCATTACATGATTCATAGAAAAGGTAGTTTGGTTCATGTGCACACGTAAAAACAATAGAGGTGGATACACGTAAAAAAAAAAAAAAAGAGGCTCTACATGAAAGCATATAAACTAATAAACAAGAAAATCCCAACATTATCTTTTCATGTTGAGTACAAGCTCAAATCAAAACCCTGAATTAATACTCCAACAACAACAGGAGCAACAATACAAAACTAAGCAACCAATAGCGAACACAAAACCAATCGATAACCAAAATGACTAGTAAACAATAGAGTGAGACACGAGAAAATGGCCATGCACGAAAAGCAAACAAACCCAAAAACAGCAAATCAGAAACAGCGGATTGTAGTTACCGAAAAAAAAAATATGGGGGCTTAGCTCTAAAGAAAAATCAGCAACACCAACTGTAGAAAAATAAGCAACGATAATATCTAGCTTACCCAAACAAATTTATACCCATTTCACAAATTTACAAATTCATACTCAAAATACTAAATACAAAGCTTACCCAAATAAAGTTTTGGTAGTGTTACCAACCCAAACCGAGAGAGAGTGATGCATTCTTGAGCCAAGCCGAGAGAGAGAGAGAGAGAGAGAGGAAATTGCACAACCGTGGAAGATCGACCCAGGAACGAAAATAGATTAAGGAAGAGAGAAGAGGGAGAGACGAGCGAGGGAGAGAAGAGGGAGAGGAGTTTCAGAAAAAAATGGCGAGGGAAAGATGAGAGACGAGGGAAAACACAAGGGAAATACGAGGGAAAGAGAGAGGGGCAGTTAGACGGAAACAATAAAATATACCTTTGATCCTTCTACAGGAACTCACCAACTATGACTAGGGAGGGAGATTTATTGTTGCTCAAATTAGGAAAATATATCTTTGTCTATTCCAATGCAAGGATTTTATCTCATAAAAGGTTAAATTTTAGACTTGAACTTGGCAATGGCTAGACCATTGCCAGTGCTCTTAGAAACTCAAAAAAATTGTTGCTCTCTGTTTGCATTAAAATCACTTGTACTAATATTCAAGTTCAAGTTAAAAGCAAATAAGTAATTTCTCCTTACCACAGGAGGCATGATGGTGAGGACTCCACATAAGTATCCTCACCGCTGGAGGTGTGATGCATGTGGAGGTGGGCTCGACGGCTGCAATCAAGGACTAGGTTGGGCGGGGCTGGGCCAACTCCATATGGTAGAAAGAAGGGCTTTTGAGAGAGAGAGAGTAAAGTAGAGGAGATAGAGAGAGAGTTCGTGTGCTGTTTACTATGGCTCGCCGTTGAAATGGGAGTTCGCACTGACTGGCGGGGGTTGTTTTGCTCGGGAGGGGAAAATGTTGCTTGATTAAAGGAAATGATTTGTTTGAATACATTTTCAAACCGTCAAAAACACTGGAAGCTCCTGACAACCTCAATCAAACCTCATGTGGTAGGAGAGCAAAAAGCTTCTAAGCAATGCAGAGCTGAAAAGAAAGAAAATAAAAAAATAAAGTGGGTGGTAAACGGGTAGCCTTCGGTGGTAAGGGCATCGTTACCCATTTTACACCAATGTGGGGCACAACTTCTGGCAACCAAATTGTTGTGATACTTTCCGCATTTTTTGTAAAAAAAAAGCTCCGTTATAGACAAGTTGATTTGTAAACACATGCTACTAATTATTTTTATGGTAATTTTGGTGTTGAAGGCTTTTATATGAGCGGTGTGCTGAATATCTGTCAATAAGGATTTTTGTATGGGGGTGGTTTTCATTACACTAGCATCCAGGAAGTGGAAAAAAAATTTCAAAGACTTCTCTCCTCAGTATGGGTTATGCACAATAGAAGAAGTGTCAAGAGACAGATGATGGTCTTGACTCTTGGGAGTAGAGGAGCCATTGTGAGGCAATTTGGGGCTTGGAGGATGCCGTCATAGATGTGACACTCCCAACCTCCGCTTGAGATGAAACAAAGACTTATAGTGTCGAGACATGCAATACAATGTTACATACCCTTGTTCATGACAGTTAATATGTAATGCATCCTATAAATGCATCTAACAGTATGCAATAACCATAATGGAATAAGGGTGATTGAGTAAAACTTATGCAGAATAAACTAAAACATCCAAATGTCATTCATAACCATCATAAGTTCAAATCATAAGGTGGCATAATCTTAGTACAATTATTCTTGATAAGAAGTCTCCATGACTAAATCAACTGCTTCATGCATTCTAATGCACGAAGGGTTAGGGCTATAATCATCAAAATGAGATATAATCTTTTGTCAAGATCCGGCTCCTCTTCAATCAATCAGATCCACTTGTCCATGTGATGACCCGAGTTTGTCTAGACTTAGCCCTTAGAATTCATTCTAGGTTGCCATGGCATTTTAGGAGCTTTAGTTACTTTGGAAGGCCTTAGAGTCTTTGATTTGGTAACTTGAGCCCAAGAGGAGAGTGACCTTAGATTACCTTGTAATTTTTTACCCTATTTAGAAACCCCAGGCCCAATTTGCTTTAGGCCCATGACCCAAATCTTAAGTCACTAGTGTCATGTGTCATGAAAATGTTACACTTTGAATCTAGTCTTGATAGTGGGTTAAGGGGGACAGAGAGGTGTAGGAAAGCACCAAGAAATGGCTTGCACGCCTATCCTAAAGGAACCTAGGAACCTAGGAATCTAGTCATGACAAGTTGCCACTTGTCAACTTGCTAGAAACCTTCTACAAGAACCAAGGGGCAAAAGGAACCTAGGAAGACTAAAAGATTTTCGGCTAGCCCAGCTTCCCACACACCTAGCCCATTGTCTTGGCTAAAATTTGAGTTCCAAGGTAGATTTCTTGGAAAAGAAAGCCTAGGGAAGTGAAATAGAGCTTTTCTAGAAACTTTGCATGGGAAACCGAAGGGAGGCACATAGGATTTCGAATTTGGTCAGCTTTTACCAAGTGTTAAGCATGCACTAAGTTTCTATAAGAATATGTGATGAGACTTTTGTATCAAGGACAAATATGTCATTAGGGTTTCGGCTAGAACACTCTCAAGATCCCCATTCACTTGCCACTTCCCACTTAAATTATTTTGGACCAATGGCACATGAAATGTCACCTAAGGAAGGAGTACTTGGAAGATGAAGCATCAACTTGGGAAAAGTAGAAGGAGTGGACGACTATGGCTATGGCACACGCCTAATGCCACTTGTCATCCATACCAAAGGTTACTTGTTAGGAAAGGGAAGAGGCATGTAATGTTTTACCAAGTTACCCTTGAAAAATATTCACTTGCTTAAGGAAAGAAAGGACATAAAGGGAAAAGAAGGGAATTTCGGCCAAGGGAAGAGAAACCCTACACGCCACCCGCAAGATGTCCCTTCCCAATGCAATCCAAGTGGGAAATTCCAAGAGGCATTTTTGGCAAAAGAGAAAGGGGAAGAAGAAACCTATGCCACTTGTCATCCATGCAAAGATTTTGGAAGAAACCAAGGAGGGAAGTGAAGAGTCTACTATAAAAAGGAAGGGGTACATGCCAAGGGGCTTTTCCCTTGCCATTTTTTCAAAAATTGCATGAACTCTCACTCTCTCCACACAATTCTCACATGTTCACTTGAAGGTTCCCTCACTTTCTCGTATTTTATTTCCAACCAAACAAGGAGGATCCTTTCAAGAAATAGGATTTTGGCACCATCAAGAATAGACAAGTTAAGGATCAATTTCATCTTAAGTTTTACACACACATGTCACTTTCTCAACCCGAAAATGAGATTCAAACCTCATTGGACTTCGAGAATGATAGAGCACCCATACTTTCTACCGATTTCTTGGAAAAATGACTTAGGGTTTTCAAGAAACCCTTCAAGTTGATTAGTGGAAGGAGTTCATCCCATATTTTCGACCACCACATGTATCTTTGCTTTACCTTAGGTTTTGTTTTCCTTCATGAGTGAAATGAAGGGGTTTTACCCCAAAAACCCTAGAAGCCAAGTAGTTTAAGATCAAGTGATGCTTTAGAAATCCACACACACACTCAAGAACATGAGATAGGGTTTTTAGTTACTCTTTCTAATATACTATGTTCGGACTTACAGCTTGCTAGTATTTCTTTACATAAATTTTTGTAAGTATACACTCAACTTACTCTTGGTTAATGCTTGTATATATTTGTGTAAATCCTTTCATCGTTTAGATTGATTTGTTTGCTATCTCTTGATTATTTGTTTAAATATGCTAATATGATCTTGAGTAAATCTATGGAAGGAATTATATGCTCTGAATTTGTGATGAAAATGTCATGAAATACTCCTATAAGTTTTGATTTTTACTTGATTAAGGTTGATGGTTTATGCAACATGATGTTTCGGTTTGAACATGTCTTGGAAGTTTCGGACCTTGATCAAAAACCTATGATTTCATGTTTTGTTTCACTATCTCTTGATTTTTATATTATATGCTTGAAGTTTGGAACATGTTTAAGTGATAAATCTTCATGTTTTTGTACCTATGAGTTTCGGCCTAAGCAAGTTCTGATGGTTCCATGTATGTTTTTTGATATCTCATATGGTTTATGTTATCATGCTATGAAATGAACATGTTATGCTTGGTTATTTCATGCACGACAGTTCACATGTCATATGTCAAGTGCAAGTATGCATGTTATAAGTCACATGTCACATGCATTTGGGGAAAAGTATTTTCAAAGAAAATGTTTTCAAAAAGTGATTTCAAATAAAAGAGTTTAAAAGTTTTATCATGACCCCAAGTGCTAGGGTGGGGGAATGTCCTACTGGAACTCCTATGTCCATTCTGGAGTGTTTAAGAATGGAGTGGTAACCCCTGAGTCGACAAAGTATCGTCGACGAGCCTAGAATGGATTCTTTTCAAAGTATATAAAAATGAGGAAGTGTCTAACGCTAGTGGGTGCATATGGCATGTAATCCTATAAAGTAAGGTTGAGTTAATATGAATCTCTGTTTATGACGTATTCATTACGGTGTATGGACCGTTGATGGTGCGGTAACTAGTAGGAACACGCGGTGTTAAGGGTAATTGTGTTGTGTCCACCCTCTGAATAAGAATATGAGCTTATGTGCTAAGGATCACTCGATGCAAATCTTGTGATATGTTCTGATAAGACAAGTTTTGATTAAGATCACATGATTAAGAAAAATTTAAGAAGTTTTTTTTTCTGAAAAGCTAAAGTCTCTGTTACAAGTCTTTTGAAAATAGTCAAGTTCACAAGTCAAGTTTTGGTCAAGGCATAAGTCAAGTACATGTCCATGCATGCATTTCATGATACGAAGACCATGACCAAGAGGAAGAGAATAGCACCTCCTCCTCCGGAGAGGATTGTACCTAAGATGGCTGTGAATCGGCCTGAGCCCTCTATCCTAAAGCGACTCGAGGTCATCGCCCAGAAGATCACTGGTATACTTGAATTCATTGCGGAGTTCAAGCAGTGTAAGAACCGAGACAAATATAAGGCTTTGGAAAAACGGTGAAGCCTAAATCTTCTTGAAGAAGTACAGGAACTTAAAGTCATTTTGTGGAAGAAAAAAAAGAAACAGTACTTATGGTTTTAGACCTGCACTTTTGTGGAACTATGTTTTGAGGAGGTCCCATGTTTTGAGAGTTTTAAACTATACTCTATGATTTGGGATGTTATATTTTTATGATATATGTTTACATTTTGGGCAATGTTTGGGATATGATATTAGTATGGTGCCATGTGCTTTGCAATTGCTTATCGGGTTGCTTATTTTATACGACTTTTACTATTTTTGTAACAGTCCGCTAGAAATTCATTGGTGGAATTTCTATTGACTTTAGGAATCTCGTGAAAACCCCATAAGTTTTTACGAATCGACCAATCGCTCAGGTTTTAGTCTGTCGTCATAATCAGTGTTATCACTCACTATGGTGCTAGATTTGTGAGTTTAATTATTTGAGATAGTTAGAAATGTCAGAATGCGTTATGGGCTGCGCCATTAGACTCAGTGGATTATTTAGAATTTTATGGCGCAATAACTTATTTTTATAATTCCAGACGAAACGTCTGTTGGAAAGTGTGAAATTATTTTTAGGGGCACTTCGAGGTTGAATTTCGTTAAACGATTTTCACTATAGGTTAATAAGAATATTTAGAAGTTTTCAGTACTAAGTTAATTATACATTTTTTTGGAGTGAATAGTAACCTCGATAAGCGCACCCAGTGCAGTGTTTTCAAAATCACAGTGTGAAATGTCCAAATTAGGTTGGAGGAGTTTTATTTGGACACTTGGCCATATCTTAGCCACACATAGTGAATAATATTAGAGACTTGGTACAAAGAGGAACCATTAGATGGATTTGTGAAGGAAGTCAAGGTGTGAGATCATGTCACCTACGCAAAGCTTTGTTTCATCTGATCAACTAAATTGTGCCAGACCAAAGAGGATTTCAACCCTAGTAAAATTCTAAATGGCTGGAATCCAATTGAAACTCCGAAAGCTTGGTTGAAACTGAAATCCTAAACGGTTTCCCCAAACCCTAAAGCTGGTCTCCAAACCCTTTTTAACCCGATTTCTAGCATTGTATTTAATCACTTGATTAAATCACTTCCACATGCTATTAATTAATCAAATCCTAGTTAAGACATCATTATCCAACATTTTAAACCTTGGAAATTTGATTGGGCCAAGAAAAATTGATTTTGGGCTTGATAGCATCTCAAACCCTAACCAAACCCCCTTTAAACCCCAAATTGAAGCCCACTTGGTGGGGCCCACCAAGGCCCACGAAATTAGCCACCTTGGCAAAGCTTCTTGGAGAAGTATCCTCCCCCACATGTCAGACCATCCACTGCCATTGGCTGCACCAATAGTGCCTTGATGTGAAGTAGAAATCCACTCCATCAACCTCCATCTTTCACAGCTGCTGCAGGCAGTCTCTGCCCCTCACTATTCTCCAATCAAGGGTCATTCCAGCCCACAACTTTCCCCTCCAGGAGTCTATTGTTGTGCAAGGCACTTTTCATTCCATTTTATCACTTCTTTCCCCCGTTCTTAGAGAGAAACCCAAAAGAGCTCTCTCGGGCAGATTTCTAGGTCTTTTTGCATGGCCATTTTCGATCCTTTTTAGGTATTATCTCACAATGACTCCTTCATAAAAGTTGTTCGTATTTGAGTCTAGTTTCCGTGTATATCTTATTAGTCTTATTCCATGCTCATTTGATTGGTAAAAAGTATTTTTAACCATGGAAAGGTCATTCCAGGCGTGAAACTGGAGAGTATGTTATGTTTTGGAAGTTTTGACCAAGCTAATGGATATATCTTGGTTCGAAAATTTTATGGAGTATTTTTAATATGTGTTTATGAATGTTAATTGAGGTTTTGTTGCATGAATAAAGCTTTTGATGTTAGATTTTCTTAGAGTTAGAAACTTGAAAACTGGAAGTGGAAAAACAGTTTCTGTTTTGTGAAAGTTGGAATATTTCATGGTTTGATCTTATTCCAAAGGCTTTGATATTTTTATATGATGATCCTAAGCCTCTTATATACATGTTAGGATGTTATTTCAAAGATATTTAGTATTAGTTTTAAAGATATGATTTTCTATGCAAGAGGATTTCGGTTAGGCTTAAACTTTGATGTTTTTGAGTTAGATCCATGTTTTATTAAATTTTAGCTATGTGATTTTAAGTTTGATTAGGACACATTTTTAAACCATGTGATGTGTTAGTTTGAAGATCACATGTCTTTAAGCCATGGATCAAGAGATTGATCATAGTTAGTTAGGAAAAACAGTTTATATTTTGGACAAAGTTTAAAACCAAAAACTCCAAGTGTTGTTTTGTGATTTTTGATGAGTTTTGTTTGATGATTTAAAGTATGTTTGATCTTAGCATGATGTTATGAATATGTTAGAAGTAAGATTTGATTTTTTGGAATTCTTGGAGATGTTTTTATTAAGGTCAAAACTTGTGATTTAAGGTTTACTTTTTATTAAATAGTTTGGGTCTTTTTACAAAATGTTTGGTGTTGATAATTAGCTTTTTCTTAATGGATATTTTTTAAGGGTGTTTTTAAACTTAGGATAGGAAGATCTTTGTTACAAGATTTTGGTTTATTCATGAGTTTTGGAATTTGAAAGAATTGCAACCAAAATCAAGACAAATGGCCTATGTAAGTTTCGGCCATAGTGAGTTTTTCATAGTTGTGATTGCTTTTAAATTTTTCTGAGTTGATATTTGAGTTTGGGTCAAAATTTACATGAGGAATGTAAATTTTGGTAATTTTTGGAATTAGGATATCAATTCCTTAAGTTACGGGTAAAATGGTCATTTGCCCACATGTAGAGGGTAAAATGGTAATTTTACTCTAAATTGTCTCTTTTCACATTTTTAATTGTTAGTAATTAATTTCTAACTTTTAGAATGCCCATTTACAGTTCCTCGTGTTTCACGCTTTATTCTAGTAGAACGCGACGATCGAGGTAAGTTAGCTTTTAACTTACTATCAGTTTAATGTGTATGAGTGATAAGTAAGGGAATTAAATTGTATGTATGCATGTTATCATATGTGCCATGCCAAGTCATTACATATTTATCTGTTACATAGAATTTATTCTGTCATGAATTATTCATCTGTTCACAAGATATTCTGTCACGTATTCCTATACATTGCAAGTATGTCATGTTAAATTAAGTATGCCATCTGTTACATGTATTTCATGTCACGTAATATTCACTGTCACATGTTACACGGTGTTAATAAATGTTGTCTGTTATATGGTATGCCATGTTAGAAAATGTTGCATGTTACATGTATGCCATGTTATGAAATGTACTCTGTTATATTTATGTCTTGAAGTATGTCATGTCTGTCATCTTACGTTCACACGTTATGCTACGTCAGGACTTTTGGCTTTTATGTCACGTTCATGTTACGTCACATTACGAAATGTCATGTATGCCAGTTAAGTTATTCATGTCAATCACAATCCTAAGTGCTAGGATGGGGTAATATCTTAGTGGAACTCCTTTGTTCACGCTGGAGTGTCTAAATAGGTGTGAAATTCCCTGGGTTGACGAAGTACAGTCAACAGGTTGCGAATGGGGCCTAATTAGCTGGTCATCGGAGCGCACCAGGCACTAACGCTGATGGTGCCACACATTATGTGTGACGCCCCCAAATTCCGCTTGGGATCGGACGGACATTTGAAGTGTCGAGACATGCAACACAAGATTACCTGCCCCCGTTCATGACATATAAGATGCAATATTCCTAACATGCATCTAGCATTATGCAATATTCGCAGCGGATAATTTTTTTCTTTAGCAATACTATGCACCAAACTAAAATATCCCAAATACTTAAAACATACTCCATACTAAACAACTAAGATCACAATAATAGTCCATAAAGTTGTGATCAAAATAGTGCTGGAGATTGAACTCCACCAATACAAGTAGTAATCTGAGGTAACTATTGAAATACCATCTACGTCGCACCGTCGCTTAGTCGGCCGTTTCCAGTTGGTCGATTCCCGGTTCTCCTTCAGATCCTATAACAAAATCTACCATTCGGGGGGAATGGTAGTGGGGACTACCATAGTGAGATTTGATTACAAATCTCAGCAAGTTAACGGAAAACTTCCACACAGGTTAATGATGCATGCATGGCAGTAAAAGCATGAATGCATAATCAAATCATAAGTAATCATAGCATAACTTGACATACAACATAACATAACTGGCATAACTTAAACTGAAACTGAAGCTTAGCATGAACATGACTTGAAACATAGCATGAACGTGAACTTGAAATATAACATGGACTTAAAACATAACATGAAGGTGAACATGCATAATTTGAACATGAACTTGAGCATGACATAACATAAATGTGAACTTGGAACATAACGTAAATGTGAACATAACATAACATGAACTTGAAACATATTCTTGTCTCATGGGATTACCATGATTGCGTGAACGTAAACTTGAACATAACATGAACTTGTGAAACGTGACATGAACTTGGAATCTTATTCAATAGACTTAATCATTAAAGTGACCATATGGGTGCTACACAGGTCCCCTTGAGCCGTGTGTCCCTGCCGATTACCGCATCACATCACAGGTTTCTATACCAGCTGTGAGTGCGTTAATACGTACTCCACAGTTGTTGTGGCCCCACGTATTCTACGTGTCACAATTGCTGTGTCTCACGTAGTGTATGCTCCACAGTTGTTGTGGCCCCATACTTCATGCTCCACAGTTGTTGTGGCCCCATGACTTATCTGTTTGTGCCACACTTGCTGTGGACACACGTAACATAATGTGTGGCACCATCGGCGTTAGTGCCTGGCGCGCTCCGGTGACCAGCTAATTAGGCCCCATTCGCAACCTGTTGACTGTACTTCGTCAACCCAGGGAATTTCACACCTATTTAGACACTCCAGCGTGAACAAAGGAGTTCCACTAGGATATTACCCCATCCTAGTGCTTAGGGTCGTGATTGACATGAATAACTTAACTGGCATACATGACATTTCGTAACGTGACGTAACATGATCGTGACATAAAAGACAAAAGTCCTGACGTAGCATAACATGACATGAACATAAGATGACAGACATGACATACTTCAAGACATAAATGTAACAGAATACATTTCATAACATGACATACATGTAACATGCAACATTTCGTAACATGGCATACCATATAACAGACAACATTTCATAACATGGTGTAACATGTGACAGTGAATCTTACATGACATGAAATACATGTAACAGATGGCATACTTAACTTAACATGACATGCTTGCAATGTATATGAATACGTGACAGAATATCTTTTGTAACAGATGAATAATTCATGACAGAATAAATTCTGTGTAACAGATAAATATGTAATGACTTGGCATGGCACATATGATAACATGCATACATACAATTTAGTTCCCTTACTTATCACTCATACACATTAAACTGATAGTAAGTTAAAAGCTAACTTACCTCGATCGTCGCGTTCTACTAGAATAAAGCGCGAAACACGAGGAACTGTAAAAGGTTATTCTAAAAGTTAGAAATTAATTACTAACAATTAGAAATGTGAAAAGAGACAACTTAGAGTAAAATTACCATTTTACCCTCTACATGTGGGCAAATGATCATTTTACCCCCTAACTTAAGGATTTGATATCCTAATTCCAAAAAATTACCAAAATTTACATTCCTCATGTAAATTTTGTCCCAAACTCAAATCTCAACTCAGAAAAATTTAAAACCAATCACAACTATGAAAAACTCACTATGGCCGAAACCTACATAGGCCATTTGTCTTATTTTGGTTGCAATTCTTTCAAGTTCCAAAACTCATGAATAAACCAAAATCTTGTAACAAAGATCTTACTATCCTAAGTTTAAAAACACCCTAAAACTATCCATTAAGAAAAAGCTAATTATCAATACTAAACTTTTTGTAAAGAGACCCAAACTTTTTAACAAAAAGTAAACCTTAAATCACAAGTTTTGACCTTAAAAAAAACATCTCCAAGAATTCCAAAAAATCAAATCTTACTTCTAACATATTCATAATATCATCCTAAGATCAAACATGCTTTAAAACATCAAACAAAACTCACCAAAAAACACAAAACAACACTTGGAGTTTTTGGTTTTAAACTTAGTCCAAAACAGAAACTGATTTTTCCAACTAACTATGATCAATCTCTTGATCCATGGCTTAAAGACATGTGATCTTCAAACTAACACATCACATGGTTTAAAAATGTGTCCTAAAGAAGATCCAACCATCAAACTTAAAATCACATGGCTAAAATTTAATAAAACATGGATCTAACTCAAAAACATCAAAGTTTAGGCCTAACCGAAATCCTCTTGCATAGAAAATCATATCTTTAAAAAAAATACTAAACATCCTCAAAATAACATCCTAACATGTATATAAGAGGCTTAGGATCATCATATAAAAATATCAAAGCCTTTGGAATAAGATTAAACCACGAAATATTCAAACTTTCACCAAACAGAAACTGTTTTTCCACTTCCAGTTTTCAAGTTTCTAACTCTAAGCAAATCTATCATCAAAAGCTTTATTCATGCAACAAAACCTCAATGAACATTCATAAACACATGTTAACAACACTCCATAAAATTTTCGGACCAAGATAAGTCCATTAGCTTGGTCAAAACTTTCAAAACATAACATACTCTCCAGTTTCACGCCCAGAATGACCTTTCCATGTTTAAAAATACTTTTGACCGACCAAATGAGAATTGAATGAGACTAATAATATATACACGGAAACTAGACTCAAAGAAGAACAACTTATGTGAAGGAATCATCGTGTGAAAATACTTACAAAGGGTCGTAAATGGCCACGCAAAAAGTCCCAGAAATCTGCCCGAGAGAGCTCTTTTGGGTTTCTCTCTAAGAACGGGAGAAAGAAGTGATAAAATGGAGAGATGTATGTCTTGCACGACTTTAGACTTCTGGAGGGAGAAGTTATGGGCTTGAATGACCCTTGATTGGAGGTGGATATGTGACATAAAGTGGAGAATAGAGAGGGGCAGAGACTGCTTGCAGCAGCTGTGAAAGATGGAGGTTGATGGAGTGAATTTCTCCTTCACATCAAGGCACTATTGGGTGCAGCCAATGGCAGTGGATGGTCTGCCATGTGGGGGAGGAAACTTCTCCAAGAAGCTTTGCCAAGGTGGCCAATTTCGTGGGCCTTGGTGGGCCCCACCAAGTGGGCTTCAATTTGGGGTTTAAAGGGGGTTTGGTTAGGGTTTGAGATGCTATCAAGCCCAAAATCAATTTTTCTTGGCCCAATCAAATTCCCAAGGTTTAAAAGGTTGAATAATGATGTCATAACAAGAATTTGATTAATTAATAGCATGTGGAAGTGATTTAATCAAGTGATTAAACACAATGCTAGAAATCGGATTAAAAAGGGTTTGGAGGCCAACTTTAGGGTTTGGGAAAACCATTTAGGGTTTTGGTTTCAACCAAGATTTTGGGGTTTCAATTGGATTCCAATCATTTAGGGTTTTTCTAGGGTTGAAACCCTCTTTGGTCTGGCACAATTTGGTTGAACAGATGAAACACAACTTTGCTTAGGTGGCATGATCTCACACCTTGATTCCTTCACAAATCTATCTAATGGTTCTTCTTTGTGTCAAGTGTCTAATACCATTCACTAAGTGTGGCTAAAATCTTGCCAAGTGTCCAAATAAAACTTCTCTAACCTAATTTGGACATTCCACACTGTGATTTTGAAAACACTGCAATGGGTGCGCTTATCGAGGTTACTATTCACTCCAAAAAAATACATAATAAACTTAGTACTAAAAATTCTAAATATTCATATTAACTTATAGTGAAAATCGTTTAACGAAATTCAACCCCGAAGTGCCCCTAAAAATAATTTCACAATTTTCAACAGACGTTTCGTCCGAAATTATGAAAATAAGTTATTGCGCCATAAAATCCTAAATAATCCTCTGAGTCTAATGGCGTAGACCATAACGCATTCTGACACTTCTAACTACCTCAAATAATTAAACTCATATTACTAGCACCATAGTGAGTGATAATACTGACTATGTTGACAGACTAAAACCTATGCGATTGGTCGATTCGTAAAAACTTATGGGGTTTTCACGAGATTCCTAAAGTTAATAGAAATTCCACCAATGAATTTCTAGCGGACTGTTACATTATGTTACGTGTGTCCACAGCAAGTGTGGCACAAACAAATAAGTCATGGGGCCACAACAACTGTGGAGCATGAAGTATGGGACCACAACAACTGTGGAGCATACACTACGTGAGACACAGCAATTGTGACACGTAGAATACGTGGGGCCACAACAACTGTGGAGTACGTATTAACGCACTCACAGCTGATATAGAAATCTGTGATGTGATGTGGTAATCGGCAGGGACACACAGCTCAAGGGGACCTGTGTAGCACCCATATGGTCACTTTAATGATTAAGTCTATTGAATAAGATTTTAAGTTCATGTATTTCACGTTCAAGTCATGTTTCAAGTTCACGTTATGTTATGTTCAAGTTTACTTTCACGCAATCATGATAATCCCATAAGACAAGAATATGTTTTAAGTTCATGTTATGTTGTGTTTACGTTATGTTCTAAGTTCACATTTATGTTATGTCATGCTCAAGTTCATGTTCAAATTATGCATCTTCACGTTCATGTTATGTTTCAAGTCCATGTTATATTTCAAGTTCACGTTCATGCTATGTTTCAAGTCCATGTTATGTTTCAAGTCACGTTCATGCTAACCTTCAGTTTCAGTTTAAGTTATGCCAGTTATGTTATGTTGTATGTCAAGTTATGTTATGATTACTTATGATTTGATTATGCATTCATGCTTTTACTGCCATGCATGCATTATTAACCTGTATGGAAGTTTTTCGTTAACTTGCTGAGATTTGTAATCAAATCTCACTGTGGTAGTCCCAACTATCATTCCTCCCGAATGGTAGATTTTGTTATAGGAGATTTGAAGGAGAACCGGGAATTGACCAACTGGAAACGGTTGACTAAGCGACGGTGCGACGTAGATGGTAGTACAGTAGTTACCTCAAATTACTACTTGTATTTGTGGAGTTCAATCTCCAGCACTCTTTTGATCATAATCATATGGACTATTGTTGTGATCTTAGTTATTTAACATGTCATTAAGTATGAAATATATTTTTAGTATTTGGGATATTTCAATTTGGTGCATAGTATTGCTAAAGAAAGAAAGAAATTTATTATCCGTTGCGAATATTGCATAATGCTAGATGCATGTTAGGAACATTGCATCTTATATGTCATGAACGGGAGCAAGTAACCTTGTGTTGCATATCCCGACGCTTCAGATGTCCGTCCGATCCCAAGCGGAATCTGGGGGCGTCACAATTTTTCTGCTGCTACGTTATTGCATACTCCTAGTATACTTAGGTGCATAGCATATTATCTGTCATGTACGAGGAGTGTGTAACCTTGTGTTACATGTCCCACCGTCCAATCCCAAGTGGGGGCTGGGGGCGCCACAATCCATTTGGTCTATTCTCATCAGGTCCTGACACAACTTCTATCATTCATAGTGGAATGATAGTGGGTCCACAAGGAGTGAGATTTACTTGAAATCTCAATAAGTAGACAACCAACATGCACAAAGATAAATTATGCATGATGAATGATAAATATGAAATGCGTGCAATGTAGAAAAATTAGCATCTCTCCCATTCAGATTCGTAAACATTTTCATAAAACTGAGACACATTTTCTTACAGAGAAAATTTTTCACTTCAACTGTCAAAAACATATATTTCATCATAATGATTCATCATCATTAGAAATTCACATTTAATCATAACATTAACATCATAACGTATGGTATCGTCACAGTTCCCCATATACACTGTGAGTACTTGTTGGTGACCGTAGTACAACTCACGTTGAAACTTCGTTGTCTACAAACTCGTTCTCAATGCATTGGTAACGTAACATAACATAACATAACATCATAACATGTACATCCACTAACCTTAGTTGTCATAACATTTGACTTCACTCCAGCATTCTTAAAAAAATATATATTCAAAACCCGCTGACTGTTCTTCGTCAACACAGAGGTTACTAGTCCATTTTTACTCACTCCAGAGTGGACAAATTAATTCCATTAAGATAATTCCCCATTCGCCCTTGGGGTTGTGACAAAAATTATTTTCGTGCTATGTTTGAAAAATGTAGTTCATGAGATGTGCATATGTAGCAATCTTTCATGGGGAAATGACATTTATATGCAATATGTTAAAAATGGTGAAAGTGTCACATCATGTAGGCAAGTAGTTATGTACTCAATGTATTATATAACATGATGTTTCATGCTCAAATGAAAATTATAGCATGAAAGTGGCATTTATCAAAAAATCATAAATAACTTATCAATGTGTAAGTTAAAGGCCAACTTACAAATTGCCTGAGTTTGGAAAAACGTAGCGGCTATAATCAAAGTTGTATTAAGTTAGGATTTGAACTACTAAGGAAGATGTTCATAATTGAAAGGTTTCAAAAATAAGAATTTACAAAAATACCCCTAAACTTTTAAAAAATGCCACTAAGGCCTTAATTTTTCACTATTTACAAATAAACTCCAAATTTAACCAAACTTTATAAACCCAAAGGCTTTCCAAGGTTGGGCCTAAGGTCTTTACTAGCACCAACTTAAACCCAAAGGCTTCAAGTCCTTCTCACAGTTGGGCCCAAAACCTAATTCTCATCAAGAAAGGTCTCTTACACCATAAATTCTAATGGGTCTAGGCTTTAAGACTCCTACTCTTGGCCCAG
Organism: Juglans regia; assembly: GCF_001411555.2. NCBI lineage: Eukaryota > Viridiplantae > Streptophyta > Magnoliopsida > Fagales > Juglandaceae > Juglans > Juglans regia. The sequence continues at coordinate 29,598,081 of NC_049901.1, read as the reverse complement.
GACAACTCCCAAGACACTCTTGGGCATAATTCTAAAACCGCCCATATTTAACCTCTTTATTTGCCCAAAAGTAGCCTCAAATGTCACTTCACTAGTGGTCCTGTGGTAATTAAACCATAATAACGTATTAAAAACCATCCCAACACTTCTAGCTAAGTTTGAAATATGACTCTAATGCTAAGAATAATCCAAAAAAATATAACCCAAAAAGCTAATCGAGATTAAGGGAGCTAATAGTTAGGTACTAAAGTAGCGGAAGGAGAAACCTTGGCTAAGGGTTTACTCACCAGTGACAGAAAACGTCGGCGGTGTCAGGAAGTGACAAATTGGGGCCACACCAGCTCACGGGCGTTTAGATGTAGTCTTTCCGATGGTGGTTTTCCTTTGCGTGGAACGGCCAGGTGCAAATTAGGTGCATGGGCTTTCTTCCAACTTGTAGCTTTAGCTAGCGCATGTATCAATGATAGAAAATGTTGGCACATATGGTGGTGGCTTGTAATTTCCTCATCGGCTTACTGTTGATTGGCGAGATGGTTCCCATCGGCCCCTATACTTTGCATGGCGAAAACCAAGCGGAGCAACCTCCGTTGATTCTGTCTAGTCTTCTGTTGGAGTAGGTGGGGGTCGGAAGAGCTGTTCGCGAAGGGTGGTTGGCATCCTATCTGCCACTGAGGGCTTCTAGTACTCATTCACCCATTATGCCATTGTGCATGCCATCTGTGACGCCCCCAAATTTTTACTTGGGATAGAACAGACATCTGAAGCATTGAGACATATAACATAAGGTTACCTTCTCCCATTCATGGCAGTTAAAGATGCAATGCATCTAGCATACATCTAGCAATATGCAATATTTGCATTTGATAATTTTTTTTTCTTTGAGCAATACTATACACCAAACTAATAACATCCCAAATGATTCTGAAACATATTACATGAAACATGAAAGTTATACATAACCATGATTACAACACAAGTCCAAAACATCTATAATCTCAGAGGTGCTGGAGACAGAGCTCTATAAGTACATTCACTGAAATAAAACTACTAGGCTAGTCTATTGAGCAACTGGCATAACTCGACTAGGGACACCATAATGCTATCTAGAAACCTAATCATGGTGACCACGAGCTTCACATCACATCAGCACTGCCTAATTGTCCTCCTTCAATCGGCTAAACTCCGCTCCATCTCTTGATGCTGGCACATCGGCTACGATTTGAGGGGGGGGGGGATGGTAGTTGGGACTAGCACGATGAGATTTGAATACAAATCTTAGCAAGTTAACATGAAACTTTAACATATAGTTTATGGATGCATGCAAGGCAGTGAAGGCATGAATGCATATTCATAATCACAAATAAGCATGATGTGACTTGACATATAATATGGCATAGGCTTACATGACTTGAACTTGAGCATAGACTGAGCTTGAAACTGAACTTGAAATGACATGAACTTGAACGTGAACTGACTTGAATATCAACTTAACGTAACATGAACCTGAACCTGAACTAAATGTGAATTGACTGAAAGTGAACATGAACTGAACTAAACGTTGAATAACATGAACAAGAACATGAAATACATGAACTTAAAATCTTGTTCAATAAAAGGACATGATTAATTAATGTGAACATATAGGTGCTACACAGTTCCCCTTGATCCGTGTGTCCCTATCAATTACCTCATCACAACATAAGTATCTACACCAGCAATGAGTGCGGTAACATACGTGTCAGTTCACAGGTGTGACACCCCCAAATTCTACTTGGGATCTGACGAAACTTGAAGCGTTGAGACATACCGCACAAGGTTACTTGCCCCCATTCATGACAATTAAGGGTGCAATGAACCTAACATGCATATAGAAATATAAAATTTTTGCAGCAAATAATTTTTTTTCTTTTAGCAATACTATGTACCATAAGTAATATATCCCAAAACATATACATGCTTCATAAAATTCATGTGATAACTAGTATCCAAAAGGTTATAGTAGTTGTCCAACAGGTCTGTAACATAAAGAGTATTAGAGATAGCACTCCATAACTACAGTCTGGAAATAAAAAAATGTTGTACTAATTCGTTGAGCCATTCACGTAGCTCAACTATGATATCCAAACTGACGTCTAGAAAATGGGGGGTTAGGCTCCAACTCTTTATCTACTTCACATTCTATTCGACCTCGTCCAATTGATTTGATTATAAATCAAAGCAAGTTAATAGATAACTTAACATACAGGTTAAATATGCATGCATGACAGTAAAAACATGAGTGCTTACATGATCATAAATAAGCTTCACGTGACTTGACATTTAACAAAACATGACTTGAGCTGACATGAGAAGAACTGAACTGACATGAACTAAACATGACATAAAACTGTATGTGAAGCTGAACATGAATTGAACTTGAACTAAATGTGAACTAAATTGAGTCTAAACATGAGAGGGTGATCTTTTTTTCTGGTATGACAATTGGAGGGATAATGGTCCATTGATTAATGAAATGAATATTATGGGTTCACCTCTTTTGAAAGTTAAAGATTGTAGGTTGTCGAATAGTTGGGATGTGGAGTTATTGGAGGAGTTAGTAGGGCATGATAAGGTGGATGAGATAATAACTGATTTAGCTAGACTAAAGAATGGAAAGGACGTTCTAGTTTGGACTCCTACGGATACAGGTATTTTCTCTACAAAATCTGCATGGAATTGTATTCGTATTAGAGGTAATTCTATGGTTTGGCATGCATGGATTTGGCATAAGAATCTTCCTTTAAAAATGTCTATCCATTTTTGGAGGACATGGTTTATGGCCTTGAGTGTGGATGACAGATTACGCCGTATTGGTATTCCTCTGGTATCTAAATGTAATTGTTGTAATCATGGTCATATTGAAGATATTAATCATGTGCTTTTTGAGGGAGAATTTCCATACAGAGTGTGGTCTTTTTTTGGAAATCTTATTGGCATACCTTTTGGTAGAACTTGGAAACAGAATGTTGAGATTTGGTTTAGGAGGGCTAGCTCCTCCTCACAGGTGGGCTTTATTGTTGGCATTATTCCCATTATTATTACTTGGCGCCTATGGAGAAGGAGGTGTCTTGCTCGAATGGAAGGTATTTTGGAATCGCATAATTCTGTTGTTCATTCTATATGTGTGGTTAGGGTCCATCTCACAGGCAGCTAAGCAAAATAAATATCTGTCTCGTCGTGATGGTATGATTCTGGACGCTTTGCGGAAAGTTCCAAGTTGTAAAGTGGTGAGGTAGGATAAACCGCCGCTGGGGTGGTTTAAATTGAATACGGATGGTAGTAGTATTGGTAATCCGGGCTCTTGTGGTATTGGTGGGGTTATTCGGGATGCTTCTGGTGGGATGGTTCAGGCTTATGCTTCTTATATTGGGTTTGGTTCTAATAATAAGGCGGAGCTTATGGCTCTCCTTTATGGGTTGAGAAGATGCAAAACGTTGAATCTCTCAAATGTGATAGTTGAAATGGATTCTATGGTAGTTATTTCTTGGTGGAGTAGAGGGAGATGTGGAGTATGGTACCTTGAGGATTTTTGGGAGGAAATTGTTGAGTTAGCTTGCACGGTTCATTGTCGGTTTCAGCATGTTTTTCGTGAAGGTAATAGGGTGGCGGATTGGTTAGCAAAGGCAGGGGCCTTAGGATCGGAGTGGGATTTTTCGAGTAGTTATAATTTGCCTCAGGTTCTTAGAGGCCTGATCCGTTTGGATTCTTTGGGTTTTCCTTCTTTGAGATATTAGGTTGTAAAAGTTGGGGTTATTTGTAAGCCTTGGTTTTTGGGTTGTGGTGGGTTTTGTTTAAATAGTGGTCTATTATTTTTGTTCTAGTTTTTTTTTTCTTGATTATGGGCCTGTTTTTTTCCATGGTCCTTTCTTGTAACTACGGTATTCCTCCGCCATAAGTGAGGGCTTTATTAATAAACTTTGGGAGGGGTCACTATTGGACATGTGACTTCCTGCTCTTTTAAAAAAAAAACATGAATTGAACTAAACTAAACGTGACTTGAATTGAACTGGAAATGCTAGCTCATGTAACAAAATTATGCATTTTGATTATGTAAATTGGAGTAGTCAGGTAACTCCTACACCTTCACCATGAATATCATTTTTGTAGTTACGGTAGATTATATTCCTTCACAGTAGTACCGGGCAGCACGTATGCCTTGACTGCAATACCAGGCAGATCATATATTACTTGACTGTAGAATAAATTAACCGATAATAAGAATTCGAATTGAACGTGAATTAATAATGCATGAAACTGAACATGAAATTGAAATTTGAAATTGACTTGATTGACGTGAAAATATTATTTTTGATACACACTTTGTACTCGAGACATAACATGATATGAAGCGAAATGATAGATGACCTGACGTAAGGCAATGTGGCATGTACGTAAGATGAATGACATGGCATAACATGAAACAGACAAACATTTCATGACATAGGATAACATGTAACAGATAAACGTTTCACGACATGGCATAATATGTAACAAACAAACATTTCGTGATATGGCATAATATGTAACAAACAAACATTTCGTGACATGACATACTGTGTAACAAATAACATTATGTGACAAGTATATTGTATAACAAATAAATATTTCTAACAAAATATATTATGTGGCAGATACATATATCATGGTAGAATATAACATGAGTAACAGACATACATGATGTAGCATGGTATTTAGGATAACATAAGTACATAAATAGTGGTTCCCTTAACAACATACATACGCAGTAATCTGATAGTAAGTTAGAAGCTAACTTACAGTGATCGTTGTGTTTTACGAAAAAAAGTATGAAACACGAGAAACTGTAAGTAGGAGTTCTAAATATTAGAAACTTAATCACTAACAATTAGAAGCATAAAGAAATGCTAACTAGAGTAAAATTATCATTTTACCATCTACATGTAGAAAAATGATCATTTTATCCCAAACTTTAGAATTTCACATCCTAACTCCAAAAATCATCAAAATTTACATTTTGCATATAAATTTTGTCCTAAACTCAAATATCAACTTAGAAAAGATTAAAACGAATCTCATATCCTAAGTTTCAAAGCATGATTAAAACATCCAACAACATTATACTTCACATAATCACAAAACTCTTTAGTAAAAAGATCCAAACTTTTTAACTAAAATACAACTCTTGAATCTCAAGGTTTGACTTATTTCAAAACATTTCCTAGAACTCCAAAAATCTAAACTTTCTTCTAACATGTTCACAACACAAATCCTAAGAACTAACATGCTTTGAATCAACACATGAAGCACTCGGCTCCTTCCCTTAGCCAAAAATAAAATTCCTCTCCTAACTAGCTTTGATCAAATACTTCATCAGAGGCCTTCTATGGTAAGATCACCAAAGCATCATATGATTTAAAAATGTATTTTAAAGTAGATTCAAGCATTAAACTTAAAATCCATGACTAAAAAATAATTCAAAACATGGATCTAACTAAAAACATCAAACTTTTGACCCAACCATATAATCTCTTGCATAAAAATTCACATATTTGCAACTAACACCAAAAATCTTCAAACTAACATCCTAACATGTAGATAAAAGGCTTAGGATTGTCAAATAAAAATAGCAAAGCCATTACAGAAAGATTAAACCACAAAATATTCAAACTTTCTTAAAAAAGATATGTTTCCTCTTCTAGTTTCTAAGTTTCTAGATTTGAGAAAATCTTTCATCAAAATTTTTAATCATGCAACTAATCTCCAACAACCATTCATATATATAAGTTAAAAATACTCCATAAACATTTTGGACCAAGATTTCTCCATTAGCTTGGTCAAAAACTCCAAAACACAACACACTATCCATATTATTGCCCAAATTGACCTTTCCACTATTAAAACAACTTTTGACTGACCAAACGGCCATAAAATCAAACAATAAAGATACCCACGAAAACAAAACTCCAATAAGAAAAACTTTAATGAAGGAATCATTTTTAGATGATACTTAAAAAGGTTTCAAAAATGGCACGCAAAAAGCATATGGAATCTGCCCGAGAGAGCTTATGAGGGTTTCTTTTCAAGAATAGGGGTAAAAAGTGGTGAAGTGAGGGAAGCAGTGACCTGCACGCCTAAATTACTTCTAAAAATGGAGGTATAGCCTTGTGTGACATCTTGAGATATGGTGATTAGGTCACAAAAAGGTGCAAATAATGAGTGGCTTTTAGTCAAGGAAACTTCCAAGAGAAGGGTGGTGGTGAGGTGGCCTTTGGCCTTCACATTACGCACGACTTTTGGGCTGTTAGGAGTTGTAGATGGCTTGCCATGGGTGGGTGAAAACTTCCTTAAAATTTTTTTCCAAGGTGGCCAAAGTTCGTGGGCCTTAATGGGCTTTAAACAAGTGGGTTTCATTTGGGGTCTAAAAAGGGTTTGGTTAGGGTTTAAGTTGCTATGAAGCCAAAATTTAATTTTTCTTGGCCCAATCAAATTGCCAAAGTTTGAAGGGTTGGATAATGATGCACCCCAAGATCGTGAACAAAGCTTTCTCTCTCTAAACCCTCTCCCTTCGCTCTAAACTCCCCCAAACTTCAGAATCGGCTCAAGGGGGTGGAAGCTTAGGCTTCTTCCCCCGCCCCCCCAAATTTGGAGCTCGCTGGCGTGTGGCCCTCACGCGCCACCAAGGAGAGCTTTGCCTCTACAATGCACGGCTGTTCCGGAACTGGCGACTCTGGATCTCCCAAGATCGACCGTCGATTTTTTCCCTCCAACATATTTTTTTGCACTATTTTTCTACTTTTACAGTGTTTTCACAATGTAGTTTATTTTATGTATTGTCTTTATTTTCAAACAAAAAAATCTAAAAACATAGTGCCTTTGGACCTTAGTCTAAATGGAGTTGTCCCCCTCACGAGGTGCTTATGGTGGGGTTGGTGCTCCATATTCCGATTAGTCGGGTATGGAGTTTTGTTACTTGGTTACTGTTAACTCTATCGTGGATAGAGTTTGTGCTATCTCTTAGACTTAGGTCTTTAGAGATCTGCCATCTAGATTAGACAATGTCAGTCACAAAAGTGTGCTGGGAAGCTATTAACGTTTGTAATTGACTTGTTTTTAAGTCAACTTTGTATGTCCTCTCTTAATGAATGGAATGTGGTCCGTTATTATCAACAAAAAAAAGGTTGGATAATGATGTCATAACATGAATTTAACGAATTAATAACATGTGGAAGTGATTTAATCAAGTGATTAAACACAATGCTTGAAATCGGATCAAATAGGGTTTGGGAGTCAACTTTAGTTTTTGGGAAACCTTTTGGAGTTTCGGTTTCGACCAAGCGTTTGCGATTTTAATTAGATTCTAACCATTTAGGGTTTCACTAAGGTTGAAACTCTCTTTGGTTTGGCACAATTTGGATGGTTGGATGGAATATGATTTTGCTTAAATGGAATGATCTCACACCATGATTTCCTTCTCAATCCATCTCATTGTTCCTCTTGGTGACAAGTGTTCAATACTATGGACCAAGTGTGGCTAAGATCTTGCCAAGTGTCCAAATAAAACTTCTCTAACCAAATTTGGATATTCCACACTATGATTCTGAAAACACAGCACTAGGTGCTACTATTGAGGTTATTATTCACTCTGTGAGTGAAAAATAAGTTTGCACTGAAAAATCTTATATATACATCCCAAACTAACTGCGCAATTTTTTTTTTATCGAAATTCAACCCCGAAGTACCTTGAAATAAACAAAACGTTGTTTCTAATAAGCGTTTCATCCGAAAACTTAAAATGAGATTATTGTACCATAAAATCTTAAATAATCAACTAAGTCTAATGGTGCAAACCATATGGCATTCTGACACTTCTAGCCATCTCAAATAAATAAAATCACGCTTTAGGCACTATTGTGAGTGGCAACACTAACTATGCTGACAGACTAAAACCTACGCGATTGGTCAATTTGTGAAAACTTACGGAGTTTTCAAGAGGTTCCTAATGTAACAGCCCGCTAGAAATTCATTGGCGGAATTTCTATTGACTTTAGGAATCTCGTGAAAATCCCATAAGTTTTTACGAATCGACCTATTGCATAGGTTTTAGTCTGTCAACATAGTCAGTATTATCACTCACTATGCTGCTAGAAATATGAGTTTTATTTATTTGAGGTGGTTAGAAGTGTCAGAATGCATTATGGTCTACGCCATTACACTCAGTGGATTATTTAGGATTTTATGGCACAATATCCTATTTTCATAATTCCGGACGAAACGTCTGTTGGAAATTGTGAAATTATTTTTAGGGGCACTTCGAGGTTAAATTTCGGTAAAAGATTTTCACTAAAGGTTAATATGAATATTTAGGAATTTTTAGTACTAAGTTTATGATTCACTTTTTCGAAGTGAATAGTAACCTCGATAAGCGCACCAATTGCAGTGTTTCGAAATCACAGTGTGGAATGTCCAAATTGGATTAGAGAAGTTTTATTTGGACACTTGGCAAGATCTTAGCCACACTTAGTGAATAATTTTAGACACTTGGCACCATAAGGAACGTTTGTTGGATTTGAAGGAATCAAGGTGTGAGATCATGTCGCTTAAGCAAAACTTTGTTTCATCTGCTCAACCAAATTGTGCCAGATCAAAGAGGTTTTCAATCCTAGTGAAATTCTAAATGGTGGGAATCCAATCGAAAGCCCAAAAGCATGGTTGAAATCGAAACCCTAAACGGTTTCCCCAAAACCCTAAAGTTGGCCTCTAAACATTTTCTAATCCGATTTCTAGCATTGTGTTTAATCACTTGATTAAATCACTTCCACATGCTATTAATCCTTCAAATTTGTGTTAGAACATCATTATCCAACCTTGTTAACCTTGAAAAATTGATTGGGCCAAGTGATATTGGATTTGGGCTTGATAGCAACCAAAACCCTCTTTAAACCCCAAATTTTAGGCCCATTCGGTTTAGGCCCTTTAAGGCCCACGAATTTGGTCACCATAGGATTGCTTCATGGCTAAGTTTTGTACCCCCCACTTGGCTGGCCAGATCTGTACAAGAAGAGCCTAGAAGGTTCTTGAAAGACATAGCTAAAGGGCCACCTCACTCATTCACTCTTACACTCCACCTTAAGAAAAGATCTTGGTCTGATTTTTATGAGAAGAAAAGGCCAACACTCAACCATTCCTTCAGTCCTATCACTTTACATAGCTTGTGTAAGAAGCTCTCCAGTCCACTTCCCACGAAAAGCAGCTCTCCTTTACACTTTTCCTTCATAGAACACAAAAGACACTCTCGGACAGTTTTTCGTACCTCTTTTGAATGCCTGTTTCTAAGCTTTTGTAAGTGTTTCCTCGCAACATTTCCTTCATGAAAGTTGTTTCTTTTGGAGTCTAGTTTACGTGGATATCTTATTTGTTCCATTTGGAGATCATTTGATTGGTAAAAAGTTGTTTAGACCCCAGAAAGGTCATTCTGGGCGATAAACTGGAGAGTGTGTTATATTTTGGAGGTTTTGACCAAGCTAATGAATAGATCTTGGTCCGAAATTTTTATGGAGTACTGTTAACATGTGTATATGATTATTGGTTGAGGATTTGTTGCATGATTAAAAGTTTTGGTGAAATATTTTCTTAGGTCTAGAAGCTTAGAAACTGGAAGAGGAAAAACAGTTTCTGTTTTGAGAAAGTTTAAATCTTTTATGGTTTAATCTTATTCCAATGGCTTTGATATTTTTATTGGAAGATCCTAAGCATCTTATATACATGTTAGAATGTTATTTTGAAGATATTTGATGTTATTTTCGAACATATGAAATTTTATGCATTCAGATATTTGGTTAGGCCAAAGTGATGATGTTCTTGGCTAAATTTATGTTTTGGGTGATGTTTAACTATGTGATCTTGAGTTTGATGCTTGGATCTGTTTTAGGAAACCTTTCTAAACCATGTGATGTTTTGGTTTGAAGATCACTTCTTTATAAGTCATGGATCAAGAGGTTGATCAAAACAAGTTAGAAACAAAATTTTGTTTTGAACTTACAAGAAAAATCAAAAAGTTCAAGTATGGTTTTAGTGATTTTGATGACTTTTGTTTATGATTCAAAGCATGATTATTCTTAGGAATATGTTATGAGTATAGTAGAAGAAAAATTTTGGTTTAATCATGAGTTTTGAAATTTGAAAGAATTAAAAAAGAAAAAAAAAAAATCAAAGGAAATAGCCTTTGTAAGTTTAAGCCCTATAGAGTTTTAATGGTTTTGTTTAGTTTTAATTTTTTTTGAATTGATATTTGAGTTTAGGACAAAATTTACATAAGGTATGTAAATTTTGGTGATTTTTGGAGTTAGGATGCAAAATCCTTAAGTTAGGGGTAAAATGGTCATTTTTCCACATGTAGAGGGTAAAATAGTAATTTTACTCGAAGTTGATATTTTTCCAGATTCCTAATTGTTAGTGACTAAGTTCTAATTTTTAGAAATCGCTACTTTCAGTTTCTCGTGATCGCACTTGAGTTTGTCTCGAAACGTGAAGATCGAGGTAAGTTAGCTTTTAACTTACTATCAGTTTAATGTGTATGAGTGATAAGTAAGGGAACTAAAGTGTATTATGCATGTTATCATATGTGCCATGCCAAGTCATTACATATTTATCTGTTACACATAATTTATTCTGTCATGAATTATTCATTTGTTACACAAGATATTCTGTCACATATTGCTATACATTGCTATACATTGCAAGTATGTCATGTTAAGTATACCATCTATTATATGTATTTCATGTCACGTAATATTCACTGTCACATGTTATGCCACGTCAAGAAATATTGTCTGTTATATGGTATGTCATGTTACGAAATGTTGCATGTTACATGTATGCCATGTTATGAAATGTTATTTGTTACATTTATGTTTCGAAGTATGTCATGTCTGTCGTTTACGTTCATGTGACGTTACGCTACGTCAAGATTTCTGTCTTTTATGTCACGTTCATGTTACGTCATGTTACGAAATGTCATGTCTGCCAGTTAAGATATTCATGTCAATCATGACCCTAAGCACTAGGATGGGGTAATATCCTAGTGGAACTCCTTTGTTCACGCTGGAGTGTCTAAATAGGTGTGAAATTCCCTGGGTTGACGAAGTACAGTCAACAGGTTGCGAATGGGGCCTAATTAGCTGGTCACCGGAGCGCGCCAGGCACTAACGCCGATGGTGCCACACATTATGTTACGTGTGTCCACAGCAAGTGTGGCACAAACAGATAAGTCATGGGGCCACAACAACTGTGGAGCATGAAGTATGGGGCCACAACAACTGTGGAGCATACACTATGTGAGACACAACAATTGTGACACGTAGAATACGTGGGGCCACAACAACTGTGGAGTACGTATTAACGCACTCACAGCTGGTATAGAAACCTGTGATGTGATGCGGTAATCGGCAGGGACACACGGCTCAAGGGGACCTGTGTAGCACCCATATGGTCATTTAATGATTAAGTCTATTGAATAAGATTCCAAGTTCAAGTCATGTTTCACGTTATGTTATGTTCAAGTTTACGTTCACGCAATCATGGTAATCCCATGAGACAAGAATATGTTTCAAGTTCATGTTATGTTATGTTCACGTTTACGTTATGTTCCAAGTTCACATTTATGTTATGTCATGCTCAAGTTCAAGTTCAAAATTATGCATGTTCACGTTCATGCTATGTTTCAAGTCCATGTTATGTTCCAAGTTCACGTTCATGCTATGTTTCAAGTCCATGTTATGTTTCAAGTCACGTTCATGCTAAGCTTCAGTTTCAGTTTAAGTTATGTCAGTTATGTTATGTTGTATGTCAAGTTATGCTATGATTACTTATGATTTGATTATGCATTCATGCTTTTACTGCCATGCATGCATCATTAACCTGTGTGGAAGTTTCTTGTTAACTTGCTGAGATTTGTAATCAAATCTCACTGTAGTAGTCCCAACTACCATTCCCCCCGAATGGTAGATCTTATTACAGGATCTGAAGGAGAATCGAGAATCGACCATCTGGAAACGATCGATTAAGCGATGGTGCGACGTAGATAGTAGTACAGTAGTTACCTCAGGTTACTACTTATATTTGTGGAGTTCAATCTCCAGCACTCTTTTGATCACAACCATATGGACTATTATTGTGATCCCAGTTGTTTAGTACGTCATTATGAATGAAGTATGTTTTAAGTATTTGGGATATTTCGGTTTGGTGCATAGTATTGCTAAAAAGAAAAATTATCCGCTGCGAATATTGCATAATGCTAGATGCATGTTAGGAATATTGCATCTTATATGTCATGAACGGGGGCAGGTAACCTTGTGTTGCATGTCTCGACGCTTCAATTGTCCGTACAATCCCTAGCTGAATTTGCGGGCGTCACACCTAAAGCCTGTAAAAATTTCATCATTGAACTTCTAGCGGGTTGTTACATCCTCCCCTCCTAAAAAAAGATTTCGTCCTCAAAATCGACGCAAGTACTAATAGTCAATAATACTAAGGAGAAGATGTAGCTCTCCAAGCCTACTATCCATTACTAGACATATCGTCGTTGGTCAGTGCTGGTGGTGGTGAGTCGATGTTCATCGACATAACGTGCTACGGCAAGTAGTAGAATGCATCATCATCTGCATTGTGTGCCATGTTACCAAATTGTCCAGGGCAGTACGTGGCCCACTACAAGAAACGTCCGCTGTGAGTCGATGACATAGATGATCCTGTTGTTGTGAGCTCAGCGTTGGCGGCTACGGCGCGCTCCTCTACCACTCGACTAGACTTAGCTCCATCTCGTGCTATCCTTGCTTTGAAACCATCTCATTCCATCCTCTAAGTTGGATAGTTCATTTTTTCCATTTGTCCTCAAAACCAAAACAAACTCCAATACATGGAATACTTTTTAGTCGACCTTCAATATCTTTCCTTGTACTACTAAAGGGTATTATGTGCCTACATTGGTATGAAAAATAATACTCCTAATGAGAATTGTTACTCTTACCACCTAAGTGATTATTTGGCTTGCAAACTAAACTCTCGTGCAATGTTTAGTCACCAAAAATAGTTACTCACTTGAAACAAAAAATGTACAAGCTACAAACCACAATGGTTTGGAGTTGCCTAATCGTCAATTATGAAGCAGTACTACTACTAATCATAATCAGACTAATCTTAGCTAAGCTTGAAGATAAAAGGGTCTATAGAGACACCAGGGATGATGCCAGTTGCTTCTATTCTTGGGACGTCAACAGTTGCATCTCTCAGAGTGACAACGTACAGCCTAACAGGTACATGGTGTCTTGGCTTTGGTTTGCTGTCAATGTTAGGGGTAATTCCACTTTCCTGAGCCTCATTGGGACAATCTCTTTTCATATGGTCTAGCTGACCACAATTAAACAAGCCCCTGAAGCGAGTCTGCATTCACCTCCATGTTTCCTACCACACTTTCTACAGGCGGGTAGTGGAATGGACATTTTTCCTCCAGTCATGATGCCCCTTCCTTTGCTTGCTCCGATCATCACCCTTTTGTTATCAGAGCTTCCACTGAAGGTGAATGGGTAAGGTCTCTTCTTCTCCAAATTATTGTGGGCAATTAAGCCCTTATACTTTGCTTTAGCAATAGTTGCCACATTAACCAACTCTTGGTAATTCTCGATCCGGAGACAAGCCACAAAAATGTGGATCCATGGCTACAAACCTACTTGCAACTTCTAGGCTTTCATCTTCTCAGTAGAAATTAGGTGAGGTTCAAACCTCCCCAACACCATAAATTTGGCAGCATACTATTCCACAAACATGTTGGCTTGTACTAGTGATGCAAACTCCTGCACCTTCTGTTGCTTCATCGATTTTGGGAAAAAACGATTATCAAACTCCTCCCTGAATCTTTCCCAAGTTAAAGCAGCCAAGGTTCCCAACTCCCTAATCAAAAGCTGCCTTCGTGTATCCCACCTATGTAGGCTTCTCCTTGAAACAAATACCCAGCATACAGCACCTTCTGGTCCTCAGTGCAACCACATATCTCAAAAGTCCGTTCGAGGTTGATTATCCACTTGTCTGCCCTCATAGGCCCTTCGTTGCCCATGAAGCTTGAGTAGTGGTGCACGAAAAACTTCTCATAGGGACAACTCCTAACTTCGGGTCTGTGTACAAGCACTTGTTGTTGTTGTTGTTGTTGCAATCTGAGCACCTTTGTCAGTAAACAAAGAGCTTCCACTATCCCTTGTCCTTTGTCCATTGGAGGATTTTGTTCCTACTAGTTGTTGTCTCCACCGGGGTTTATTGGTAGCCTTCGACGCACCATGTGTTACTTCCTCAAACACATGCTTACGATTATCAGATTAAGAATCCACTTTCGAATACCAAAAAAAAAAAAAAAAATTCAAGCTCATAAGACAATGCTCGGAGTCCTATCTTAGCTTGATCATATCCTTTACCAATGAATAAATACGTTATTCATCTTGGCTAGCTGCATCTTTATTCAGAGATCTGATTGAATAATTTCCTAAAGTTTAGACAATATACAACCTCTAATTAGATCAAATTTATCTCCCAAACTTGCACTCCCAATAAGATATCACCTTGTATTGAAGGCTCGTGGATTCGATACCTTCAACTCTCATAAAGCTTCATCCCTTAATGTCTCCCATTCAAAAAAGCATATTAAAACTAAACTCCTTTTTTTATAGTCGTAGACCCATAACTTCATATATGAGTAAACTTATCTATCAAGCCTATCGAACTTAAAACTTCTTATCCTAAAAGGAATCCTTCCTTGAAGTCTTTAATTCTAAAACCTCAACTCTTCCAAAGAATCCAAAATCGATAACTTTCTCTGTTTGAGATTTCTATTTCCGTTCCATGATCCAGACAGCTAAGCCATGTCGTCTCTATTCTGCGGCCGATGTTTTCAAGCTTTCCAACTTCAACTCTTCAGTTTGTTCAAGCCTAGATATTGAAAATTCAAGCCAAAAAGAACACTAAAATTTCAATCCTATTTTTTGGTACAACTCCCAGGGACATGTGGATTTAACCCAAAGACATATTACTCTGATACCACCCTGGGACGCCCCCATGGAAACTTTCTCAAGAAGCTTTGCCAATGTAGCCAAAATTCGTGGGCCTTAAACAAGTGGATTTCATTTGAGATTTAAAAAGGGTTTGGTTAGGGTTTGAGATGCTATAAAGCTCAAATCCATTTTTCTTGGCCCACTCAAGTTTTGAAGGTTAAAGGGTTAAATAATGATGTCATAACATAAATTTGAGGAATTAACAGTATGTGAAAGTAATTTAATCAAGTGATTAAAGACAATACTAAAAGTCGGATCAAATAGGGTTTGGAGGCGAACTTTAGGGTTTGGGAAAATCTTTTAGGGTTTTGATTTCAACCAAGCTTTTGGTGTTTCAATTGGATTCCAACCATTTAGGGTTTCACTAGGGTTGAAGCCCTCTTTGGTTTGGCACAATTTGGATGGTTGGATGGAATTGGGTTTTGCTTAGGTGGCATGATCTCACACCTTAATTCTCTTCACAATCCATCTCATGGTTCCTCTTAGTGACAGGTGTCCAATACTATTTATAAACTGTGGTTAGGATCTTGCCAAGTGTTCAAATAAAACTTCTCTAACCTAATTTGGACACTGAACACTGTGATTCTAAAAACACTACACTAGGTACTACTATTGAAGTTACTATTCACTCCAGGAAAGTGAAGAATAAACTTGCACTAAAAAATTTTAAATATACATACTAACTAATAGTGCAATTTGTTTATCAAAATTCAACCCTAAAGTGCCTTAAAATAAAAAAAACGTGTTTTCGAACAAGCATTTTGTCAAAAAATTGAAAATGAGATCATTGTAAAATTCCAAATAATTAACTGAATCTAATAACGTAGACCATATGTCATTCTGACACTTCTAACTATCTCAAATAAATAAAATCGTGTTTCTGGCACCATAGTGAGTGGCAACACTAACTGTGTTAACAGCTTAAAACATATGATATTGGTCAATTCTTGAAAATTTACGAAGTTTTCAAGAGGTTTCTAAAATCTATAGAAATTCCAACATTGAATTTCTAGCGGGCTGTTACAACAGGTATCTGCACCTACTATGGAACACGTAATTTACGTATCCCATATCAGGTATGTTCATCGGCACGAGTACATATAACATGAAATTGAAATGTGGGTGGCACCATCAGCATTAGTACGTGACTTCGCTCCTATGACTAGTTAACTAGGCCCCATTCGAAGTCTGTTGATCTTTACCTTATCAACTCATGGAATTTCACACTAAATTAGACACTCAAGCGTGAACAAAAAAGTTTCACTAGGATATTACCATATCCTAGCACTTAGGGTCGTGATAAACATAAATAGATTTGACTTGACTTGGAAAAACTATTCTCGAGTTACACAAACTGTACTTGAGACATAACAGGACATGGAATGAAATGATAGATGACCTGACGTAACATGACATGACGTAACATGAAACAGAAAAACATTACGTGACATGACATAACATGTAACAGAAAAATGTTTCGTGACATTACATATCGTGTTACCAATAAATATTGAGTGACAGAATATATTGTATAACAGATAAATATTGTGTGATCAAATATATTGTGTGACAGATAAATATTTTGTGACGGAATATTATGTGAAATAGATAAACATGTAGTAACAAGGCATAGCATCTCATATATGATAACATAAGTACATAAACAATAGTTCCCTTACAAACATACATACATAGTAATCTGACAGTAAGTTAGAAGCTAACTTACAATGATTGTCCTGTTACAGAGAAATGTGCGAAACACGAAAAACTGTAAGTAGGTAGTTTTAAACATTAGAAACTTCATCACTAATAACTTAGAAATATGAAAATACTATCTTAGAGTAAAATTAATATTTTACCCTCTATATGTGGAAAAATGACCATTTTACCCCTAACTTAAGGATTTTACATCTTAACTCTGAAACTCACCAAAATTTTCATTCCTTATTTAAATGTCATCCTAAATTCAAATATCTAATTAGAGAAAAGTTAAAACACATCACAACCATAACAAACGCATCAAGGTCAAAACCTTCAAAGGCAAAAACACTTGATTTTTGTTGCAATTCTATCAACCTTATTCCTCATGCTTAAAACCAAAATATTGCAAAATGGATGATCACATCCTATGTTTAAAAATCATACAAGATCAACCAACAAAACTCACTTTAGAAAAATCACAAAAATCTTTTTAAAACAAAGCTCCAAGCTTTAACAAAAAACATAACATTTGATTCTCAAGGTTTCGTCTCTTTTTAAAACATTTCCAAGAACACTATAAGTCCAAAAATGCACTTCCAATATATTCATAACACACTTTTAAGAATTATCATGCTTTGAATCATCAAACAAACATTACAAATTCTCAAGATCTAGCACCAAACTTTAGGCTCCAATATTCAAACTCAAAACCAATTTCCTTAACATTTCAATCTCTTGGTTTCTCTTGGTGCCAAGTATCACTAATATCTTGCCAAGTGTCCAAATAAAACTTCTCTAATCTAATTTGGACATTACATACTTCAATTTTGAAAACACTACACTTGTTGCTACTATCGAGACTACTATTCACTTTGAAAAAGTGAAAAATAACTTTGCACTGTAAAATTCTAAATAATCATACTAACTTTAGAGTGCAAATCGTTTATTCTATTTTGGCTCCGAAATGCCTCAAAATAATCAAAACGCATTTTCGAACAAGCATTTCATTCGAAAATTGAAAATAACTTTATTGAGTCATAAAATTCTAAATATTCAAACGAAACTAATATCACAAACCGTATCCCATTCTAACACTTTTAGGTACCTCAAATAAATAAAATTTTACTTCTGGCACCACAGTGAGTGGCAACACTGACTATGCTAACAGACTAAAATCTATGTGATTGAGTCGATTCGTAAAAAGTTTAGGATTTTCATGAGATTCCTAAAACCTAAAGAAATTCATCTCTTGAATTTATGGCGGGCTGTTACACCATCCACAGTGGGTGTTTGTGCTTTACGCACAATGCACTCAAGTGCAGTGTACAGAGTTGTGTGGGCGAGGAAGGTCCTTCGAGCATGGAACAATGGGTGCATTTGCATGTGCACTGTGCACTTAACAGTTTGGGAGAGGAAATTTTTCTCGCCCTTTTTTTTT
Source organism: Juglans regia (assembly GCF_001411555.2). Classification (NCBI taxonomy): domain Eukaryota; kingdom Viridiplantae; phylum Streptophyta; class Magnoliopsida; order Fagales; family Juglandaceae; genus Juglans; species Juglans regia. Next base: position 29,579,832 of record NC_049901.1, on the reverse strand, counting down.
TAAAAGTGTTGCAGTCCACTTAAGTGCACAGTGCTTGCTCGCGTAGTTGGTTCTCACCTCTCTTTTTTCAGCACTAGTATTAATAAAATTAAGAGATGAATAGTTGAGAACACTTATTTGAGAGGAAGTTTATCTGCTCCTTCAGAGATATTTTGTAAGGTAGAAAATCATTCTCCTTCCACTTCCGATGTAGAGAAAAAATCGATCACAAAGACGGAGGCAATTATTAATGCCAAAAATAGCACAACAGGCCAGAATGGAAGAAAGAATTATCCCTGACCCATGATGATGGTTCGAGAGTCAATACAATGCTCTTCACTTCACGTTCATTTATGAAATAAATTGTAAATAAGCAAAAATAAATAAATAAATATTAAAAGACATATAGATTTACGTGGTTTAGGATTAAAGCCTACGCCTACGGGTTGTTTGGGGGTAAAATCTAATATAATGAGCGATTATAAAATCTCTCATGGCCTCACATATCTCTCAATACAGCAGATAAATTTAGGATTTCAGGAGGTTAAAGATGATGTCTCTCTTGAGAGATGATCATTTGGAGTCGTTGTGCGTGGTAGAGTCTAGGCATAGAGAAGTTGTAGAGAAGATCCTCTTGATTTGTAGAGATCTCCTACTTTTATAGATGTCTCTTCCCTTACTTAGAGTGATTGAGTTTTGCTTGCCATATGAAGCCCTTTCCTTTTATGAGTCTGAGTCAACTTGCCTTACGAAGTCATTTTCATTTAGGAGTCTGAGTCAACTTGTCTTATCTCTTCATGACTAATCTATTGGCTTTATCTCTTCACTTATTATTAGTGATGGGCTTTCAATAGGCCGGACCCAATCAACTTTATCCCTAACATTGAGCACCAATTTGGAGGAAATTTAGCATAGGTTTTGATGAGTTTATGCAAAACTAAATTATATGTTTAATTTTAGTTTCAGCCTAGGTAAGAAGATTCCTAGGCCGAGGATTGTTAGGAAGATCCTATGGTGTTTACCCAAAGATTCAGACCTAAAGTCAAATCCAAATGGCAAAACAAGGATTTAAACACAATTAAATTGGAAAAGTTAGTTGAATATCTTCAGTCGTATAAGCATGCATTGCTACATTCTAGGAAGAAATCTATTTCTTCAAAACTGTGAATGCAGATACTAGTGATTCTTCATATTGTGAGTCTAAGACCTCGTTTGGATAGTAAGATGAGATGAGATAATTTGTAAATAGTAGTGAAATGGTTTGAATTAATATGTATTATGCGGTTTTGGGAAAAGAGAGAAAAAATTGAATAAAATATTATAAAGTTAAAATATTATTAGAATATTATTTTTTAATATTATTTTTGTTTTAAGATTTGAAAATGTTGAATTATTTTTTATATTTTATTTGAAAGTTCGGAAAAGTTATATTGATTAGATAATGATTTGGTGAAAAAGTTGAAGATTTGAAATTGAAAAATGAATGCGTTTTATATATTGAGATGAGATGGGTTGTGAGGATTTTGCTATCCAAACCAGGCCTAAGGATGACAAGGGCATGACCTTAATTTTTAACAACTAACAAGTACAATAAATTCTTTAGGACAAAAAAAGTAGCAAATATTAGAAGTATAAAAAAAAAAAAATTTGAGAAGAAGGCGACTTCAGTGTGAGCAAGAGGGAGTAAGAGCCTAAGAAAATTACATGTCATTTATGTTTTTAGATGTGCTATGGTAGAATGTCAAGGTTTTTTTTTTTTTTTTTTTATGGAAACAGACTCATTTCATTAATAAACTGAAGTTACAAATGTGACTTATGAATACATAGAAAATCCAGACTATAAGCCAAACTACGCATTAGCTCCGGGCTTTCCCACACACAAATTTCTTTGTGGCGAACATTGTCTTAACTTCTAAAAAACTCTTTCCTAACAGAGAAAGCACTTTGTAAAATAGAACTTCACGGTCCCCTCTGTCTTCCCAAGGAAGAAGCGTACATGACACTACAATAGACACCAAAATCAATAGCCTATTTCTATTATATTACTAACTAAAATAACAAAACAACTACAAATAAAACACAACCAACTACAAAGCTACAAGCACCAGCGTGAACCCGGACGTCACGCCTACTGCATGCATCGGCAACTCGAGCCCCAACAGCACGAGCACCTAGCTCACCCATGAACAAAAGGCCTTCATTGCGCAGGTGGCACCTACGCACGAGCACTGGCCGTACGACCACTGGTCGTAGCATTGCCCTCCTGTCTCAAATAGCTCTTGCCCTAGATTGCGTTTGATCCAAAGGCTAAACACCTCACTCGGTCAAAATGAAGAAACAAAACAACAAGAAAACAAAAATACTACAAATGAAATGGATGAACAGTGCACATAGCGTAGGCAGTGGCGCATGCAGTACACTAGTCACTTTGGAAGGAAAGTCGACAGTCAATCTTGGAAGTTCCGGAGTCAGGGATTCTAGAGAAGCTGAGCATGGCATCGGCAGAAGGCTCCTCAGTGTCGCGTGATGGCCATGCGCAGACGAGATCCGGAACTTCTTCCCGCGAGTGCGGGCTACACTCTACTCCGATGGACGCCGGATTCGATGGTCTTGAAGATCGACGGCTGGGCATCGTCTTAGTGGGGCGCGTGTTGAACGGCGCGGTTGGTCTTGAAGAATGTCCAGGTTATGAATAGTCCAAAGAAAAAAGTTCCATACAATATACTTTCACTGATACATGGTCAAGTGATGATTCTTCAACAAAGAAGAATAGGATTTTATGGCCTTTGTTTGCCTCCAATGCTAGTAGACATGAGTAATCTAATGATGATTCTAGGGAGAAAAATGACATTATGGAAGCTTATAATAGTCACTTTGAGAAATTAACTAAACCGAAGAGGTTGTGTAAAATACCTTCAACTACTCAATGAGATTGAAGAAAAAAAGGAAAAAGGAAAATAAAATTCATTGTTGAATTGATTGATTCTCATGTTGTTTGTGATAATTTAAGATACAAAATTTGTCTGATTCAAATAACTAGATTGTAACATCCTGTCCCTCCAAGGCTTGTAAAGATAGAGAAACTGGATGTTCCTAATATTAAAATATACTTTCTTTGTGCCAAGTATAATGATCCCACAAATAAGATTTTCACTGAATATTTTAATAAAATAAATCTCTTAAAATAAACATTTATTCAATAGGAGTTATTTAAAATATACTAGTCTAACTTATGTTACACATTGCGGAAATATTAATCAATTAACAGTAAAGAATAAAAATCTAAATCTTTTCTCTAAGCCTCAAGACTCATTGTCAATGTCACTCTCTTGGACAACATTCTCACTTGCAACATCCTCAAAATCCTCCTCACCTAAGGTGTAAAATTATTTAAAAACAATTAAAATGATCAAATAGTCAGTAAGAACAATATCATGCAGTAAACATAATATAAAACAGTAGGTTTTTATTTAACATTAACATTATGAAAAACCATTAATTTTAAGCATACAGAAATATTA